>NC_089791.1:67900155-67940155 GCF_040412425.1 Macrobrachium rosenbergii
ATATTAAATTGTGTACTGAATGAACTCGAATTTGTAACATGCCATGTACAGAGAGGGAGATATTTTTGAACCATTATCAGATCACTACATCCTATATTTGCACAGGTGGTTGGTGTGAAGGAAGTTGTGTTTGGAAGAAAGGCAGAGGCCTCTTGTCTTATCTGATGAGTTGACAGCCAATCGGCAAATTGCCTGTCATATGTTTATCATGTGTGCCTATCCCATGGTTATTAACTGTGTCTATCGCTTATTATGTTTCCATAGTCTTGAGTAGAAAGGATGGGGAAGTGAGAGAGTTGAAGTTGACATGCTGACAGCTGCCTAAGAATTGGTCCAAAGTTACTTCTCTTTATTTGTTCAGGTGTTTGAGGGAGTGGATGGTGTCAATCATTGATAAGAGCTCTGGCATATTTCCTTCTGAGCCTTAGAATTCCCTGCATGTACACCGTACATGTATACCTATATGTATAATGTATGTACACTTCATGTATCATGTATTTTGGGAGGGCTTGAAGATAAAAGAGGAGTGCTGAATGAGAAAGAGTTAGTTAGGAACAGGGGTTGCTGGAAATAGGTCCTGTCTCCCTCTCTCTCTCAAATTACTATTCATGTATAAGGTTGTTTTACTGGTTGCTCTTTTGTTTGTAAAAGTTTTGTTAAACTCACCCAAGAAGTGTATACATTTTGTAAGAGTGATCTAAGGTATTTATATTTTGTAAGCATTGTAGAAAGTGTATAATGGTGTAACACTTGTAAGGTAATGTGATGTTTACTGGTTTTTATTATGTTAAGAGTTAAAGTGATGTTCTAGGTAAAAGAGAATTATTATTTTGATAAGAGGTGGATAATATCTCTTATAGTGAGTTCTAATGTGTCTTGCTGCTAATTATATATCATTGTGTATGTCATTGTGACTTGGCAGTGTTTCCAAGAAAGTCTTAGAAAGACGTGAGTTTAACCTTTTTTTAAAAAGTGAAGGTAATCTTTTGAAAGATTGATATAATCTTTAAACATATTTTTGTCTTAGTGAAATGGTATATTTCCATTTTTTGCATATTTCGTTCTTATATGTCTGTGTCATCATATTACTCTAATTTTATAATTAGTGTTTTACAAAGTCTTGTGCTGGTGATTACTTAGCATTTTGTCAGTGCATACTTATTACTAAGATTTCGGAGAATACTTATATGCATTCCAGTCAGTAATATTTTGGTGAACACTTGTGTTGAGTTTAGTTAATCAGGTATATGTTTAAAACTTGAGTGATAGTTAATGGTTTGAATCTTACTTAACCAAATTGCTTTCTTAATAAATTAAAGTTTTGTGAGTTAATCTTGATTAAGAAATACTTAAATCTTACACTGTTGTCAGATAACAGTAAATCTTTTTGAGATTGTGAACTCTGCATATAACTTTTGAACTCAGAAATAAATTTGCCTGTTTAAAGTTTTAAAAGCACAGTGTTTCATTTTGACCACTAGTAATTAGAGAAATTAGTGAATGTGTACAAGGTAAGTGACATATCTGTTTGTTCACCTGAGACTTATCTAGGTGAAAAAGAACCAGGGAAACCGTTATAGTGTTTGTTGAAGTGATACCCATTTTTCACTAATCTGTTTACAGCTTGTTGGTTGTTACCTCACCCATAACTTGATCAAGATACTTTCATTTTCTCAAGTGATAAGTAAGTTTATGGGATCACTGTACCTTTAGAGTATTCAGTCTTAATATTTTTGTTATGAGGTTTCAAGTATCTGGTCGAAGTGAGGTAACTATTTGGTATTATTATTTGTGTAATAACCAGGTGCTTGATCACTTCAGACAATATATATATATATATATATATATATATATATATATATATATATATATATATGTATGTATGTATGTATGTATGTATGTATGTATGTATGTATGTATGTATGTATGTATATATATATATATATATATGTATATATATATATATATATATATATATATATATATATATATATATATATATATATATATATATATATATATATATATTGTCATGGGTAGATGCAATAATGTTGAAGAAATATATTGAAAAAGAAATATCTCTTTTCCAAGAGTGACTGTAGCAAGAGGAAATCCAGCTAGTGTTTGCTCGAAGATGTCATCACCTGTCAGTTACTGTTGTTAATGCTTTGTGGACAATTAGCAATTTGATGAAAACCCCTTCCCATGGAAACGAAAGCACGTGGTTCCAGGCCTTTGTGACATGGTGCAATATTCGGTCCACATTGCTTCAGAAAATTTGTTCTAGAAGCTTCTATGGCATGATCGAAATGGGCGTTATTAATTAAGGATCCAATCAGTATGCAGAAAATCAAAAAACTCCTTATATGGAAATGGCAATTGTCTGTCGTCATTAGTTCTGCCCCTACAGTGGTATATAAGCTTCCAGAAGGGACTGCCCAAGACATATAGAGACAGACAGAGACAGAGAGGGTAATCAGAGGTCAGACAAAGCAAAGTTCCAAGTGAGTATCCCCTTTAGATGACTTTTACACTTATCTCCATTAAAATCTTGTCCTGCCCAAGACAAAGAGAAGCAGCCAGCCTGTCCTACGTGTAACAAGGTGAAGCTGTGAACCTTATACACCAGCGACAAAGAGAAGCAACCAGCCCTTCTGGCTTGTGAACAGAAGTCTCTAAGCCCTCCATGTCCGAGACGAAGTGAAGCAACAAGTCCTACATGCCAGTGATGAAGAGAAGTAGTCAGCCCTTCCTGCTTGTGACAAGAAGTAGTCAGCCCTTTCTGCCTGTGACAAGAAGTAGTCAGCCCTTCCCACCTGTGTGGAGGAGAAGTCGCCAAACCTTATTGCCTGTAGTGAGAAGGAGTCGCCAGTCCTTCCTGCCCTCCATTTGCACAGTCTCCAGATTCCTGGAGAAACAACATTTGCTGCACCATCTTGAAGACACTCCTTTTGGGACATCCTATAACCCCTGGTCATCATGCCAGCAACATCTCTGCTGAGTTCCCAGCTGCCCCTTTGTGATGTCTTCAAGCCTGAAGCCATTGTACCAGCATCATCTCTTCAGCTGAAACCCCAGCCACAAAGGATGACTCACCAACCCAGCATTTAGGTATTATAATTGCTCTACCTTCCAACCTGTTCCCTCTATCTGTAACTGCTTTGATTTGTTTTGTTGCATCATGTTGAATGAAAGCAAAGGAGAAGCAACATGTTGTTGTCTTTGTAGATTAAGTTGTGAATAAATGTGTTGTAGTGTTGTGATAGTTTCTTTTTATATTCACTTCCCATATTTCAATTGCTGGCATTGAATCCTTATTTTTTAGAGTTTGAAAGAACTAGCAACAATTCTTGGAGTCATGACAGCTGGCGACCTTTCCAGGATTTTTTATAGTAACCAATTGAAACAGGGATAATATAGAAAGAAGAAGAATGAGTGGGTTAGCGAAAGAGTTGGTGGAGTCAGGTAAGCTTTTGTGCTGGAAGGCGATGCTCTTCTTGAGTATGTTGAAAAAAAGAAAGGGAGAAGTTTGAGAAGATGAAAGAACAGTTGAAAGAGAAAATTAAGAAACTGCAGCTAGAAAGAGAAAGAGAAGAAAGAGAGAAAGCGCATAAGCATGAGTTAGAAATCGCCCAGTCAAGGTTGAGTTCTCATAACAGTCCGTCAGGCAGCACACGAGGTAGTAATTCGTCATTGAATGATGATATTGATAGTTTAGGTATGGGTGGAGTGTTGAAATTAGTGCCAGAATTTGATGAGAGAGATGTAACAAAACATTTCATGTCATTTGAAAAGTCAATGAATAGAGTAGGCTGTCCAAAAAACATGTGGATTTTGTATTCACAGTCAGTCTTACATGGTAGGGCACTTTCTGGGTATAGTTGCATGTCTGAGGAGGAATGTGGGGATTATGATAGTGTGAAGGAAACTGTTCTTAGTGCATACAGGATAGTACCAGAGGCCTACCACAAAAAGTTTATAAGTTTGAAAAGGGACGAGAGCAGTACGTATGTAGAGTACGGAAAGTAGTTAGAAAGAATGTTTCATGACTAGTTAGAAAACTTCAAAAATAATGTAACCCCAGAGATTAAGCTATATATAGAAGATAGGCACAAAAAATTTTTTGCAGACATGACTAGGCTGGCATATGAGTACAGTCTAACTCATAGTTTAAGTGATAGTAAGAAGAAAAGCGATCCTTCGTCAGGTAGAATACAACGTAATAAGTATTCCAGTAATAGTGGTAGCAATACAGGTAAAAATGACTAATATTGTTATGCATGTGGGAAACCTGGTCATACTTGTAGGTTTTGTAATAATAAAGGGGCATCTAGTAGTTCTGAGTTAACATGTTTCTGATGTAATAAGAAAGGGCATCTAGAAAGGAGCTGTGTGGAAGGGAAAAGTGTTAAGAAACCAGTGTCTCTAGTTAATAATCTTTGTCAAGTATGAATGACGTTATAAAAGAAACCAGGAAATTTTATGGAGAGTTTCTGTCTGAAAGTGAAGTTTCTTCTCTCAAAGGAGGGGATTCGAGAGAAACAGTTTTACTTCGGGACACCGGAGAGGCTGTCTCCCTCATTAGGAGAGACAGTGTGCCAACAAGGGCGGCAATTAGTATGAAAGAGAAATTTATGTTAGGTGGGTTTCCGAACACTTGTGCTGTTTGTCCTTTGTTGGAGGTGAACTTAAGCGGTCAGGGAGTGTCAGGAGAAGTAAAACTAGCAGTTGTAGACAATTTGCCCATTGATAGCGTTGATATAATTGTTGGTAATGATTTAGCTACATCCAAGTGTGTAAATCCTATTTTGAGTGAGGTTCCAGTGCCTGAAATGGTAGTAACTAGGTCAGGTTTAGATACAGATATAGACTACAGTCATGGTTTGTTTGTGGATTTGAATGAGTATGGTAGAGGCGGTATGGGTGATCTTGGCATGAGTATGGCTGAGAAGACTGACTCTATCGGTGTTGACAGTGTTAGCCAAGCTGATGATGTAGCTGCCGAAAGTAGTGATGTAGACGTAGTTGATGTAGAGGTTTCAAGTGATAGTTGCTGCGATGGTTTAGGCACTAACTTTTGAATAAGGATGAGCTAGTCAAGTTGCAGAGAGGGGACAAGACACTAACCTGAATCTTTGAATGTGAGCTGGATGATTGGCTCGATAATGTTTGTAAGGAAACCTTTTGTCTAAAAGACAAAGTTTTGTGTCGTTATGTTCATCCTAAGTCAGTTAGCAAAGAGGAGAATATCAAACAGTAAGTAATCCCTAGGAAGCTCTGCAAGGTAATTTTGAAATTAGCACATGATGATCAAGGACATTTCGGGGTAAATAAAATGTTTAAGTTTATAAGCAGGACATACTTTTGGATTAAGATGAGAAGTGATGTGAAAAAATGTTCTAAGTTGTCATGAATGTCAAATGGCTGGTAAACCTAATCAGATAATCCCAAGGGCTCCTTTGTGTAATATTCCATCAGGCAAACCTTTTGAGAATGTTGTCATTGATATGGTCAGACCTTTGCCTAAAAGTAAGGGAGGGAATATCTATCAGTTAACAATCATTGATAGACTAACTCGTTATCCAGAAGCAATCCCTGTAAGAAACGGCAATGCAAAAACTGTAGTTAAAAGCTTGTCGAGCTATTTTTCTAAGTTTGGTCTGCCTCATGTTATATAAAGTGATAATGGTAGTAGTTTTGTGTCTAGGTATTTCAGGAACAAGATGAAAGAATTAGGTATCAAACTCCACACCTTATCACCCCGAGTCATAAGGCATTGTTGAATGTTTCCACCAAACGTTAAAGAGCTGCTCACGGAAATTGTGTAACCACTTTGAACAAGACTGGGAAGAAAAGGTACCTTTTGTCTTGTTAGCCTTACGGTTGGCACCAAACGACACAACTGGATTTAGTCCTTTCAAGTTAGTGCTTGGTCACACTGCTAAAGGACCCGAAATTTTAAGTGTAGTGACGAAGAGAAGTAGTCAGCCCTTCCTGCCTGTGACAAGGAGTAGTCAGCCTTTTCTGCCCGTGTAGAGAAGTCGCCAAGCCCTTCCTACCTGTAGCGAGGAGGAACTGCCAGTCCTTCCTGCCCCCCATTTGCACAATCTCCTGATTCTTGGGGAAACAACATTTGCTGCACCATCTTGAAGACACCCTTTTTGTCACGTCTTATAACCCGTGGTCATCGTGCCAGCAACATCTCTCCTGAATTCCCAGCCGCCCTTCTGTGATGTCTTCAAACCCGAAGTCATCGTGCCAGCATCATCTCTTCAGCTGAAACCCCAGCCACGAAGGATGACTCACCAACTCAGCATTTAAGGCCTATAATTGCTCTACCTTCCAACCTGTTCCCTTTATTTGTAACTGCTTTGATTTGTTTTGTTGCATCACGTTGAATGAAAGCAAAGGGGAAGCAACATTTCCTTTTCTTGGTAAATGAGGTTGTGAATAAATATGTTTTAGCGTTGTGAGTTTCTTTTTATATTCATTTCCCATATTTCAACTGCTGGGGAAACAACATTGAATGCACCATCTATTTTTAGAGTTTGAAAGAACCTGCAACGATTCTTGCCCGAAGTCATCGTGAGCATCATCTCTTCACACAAACCCCAGCCACGAAGGATGACTCACCAACTCAGCATTTAATGCCTATAATTGCTCTACCTTCCAACCTGTTCACATTTGTAACTGCACACACACAATGAAAGCAAAGGGAAGCAACATTTATATATAAATATAATAAATATATATATATATATATATATATATATTTTTTAGAGTTTGAAAGAACCTATATGGAGTCGTGACGCACACACAATATATATAATTATATATATATATATATTGTATATACTTATATATATATATATATATATATATATATATATATATATATATATATATATATATATATATATATATATATATGTATGTATGTGTGTATATATATTGTGTGTGTGTATAAATTTCAATATAATAAGTTTTAATTCACACTTCACTAAATACCTAAAATCTAAATGTATGTGTAAAAAACAACTCCTTTGTTCACCGGGCCCTATAAAATTCAAACGAGGCTGAGTATATTATTTTTCAGAAGAAAAACAAAACAAAACTGTTATCTCACAATTGTGGTTATCGAAGTCACAAATTCTCAAGCGAGAAAAATTTAATTGAGACAGGTTATTTGAGTATAGATGTCTGTGAAGACCGTACAACTTTCAATGACTTGTATGTTTTTGTACCAAATAAAACAAAAAAGAAGAAAAGACCTCTTATCGTGAAATCCTCTAAAATTCAAGAGACGACAACATTTTTTGTCTCTAAAAAGACCAAGCCCACAAATTGCCAAAGCTCCAAAGACTCTTTGGTTAGGATCTGTTATTTTTGTGCAAAACCCCAGCCATTTTAGTCGCAGTATCCTCAAAAATCCTATTAAGACAAAGTTTTTATGAACAAAATACAAACCGCATTGTTCATTAATGCTTCTCTTTGAGAAGCAATCATGAACAAAGCCGTTTGTTTTTTGTACACAGAAAACTTGGTTTACTTGAACTTTTTTGCAAGTTAGGCAGAGTTTATTTGTGCGCCAAACCCGGTTATTCGTCACAGAATAAAAAATTCGGGTGAGATGAATGTTATCTATGAGTAAATACCAAATCCAAATTCTAGTGAAGGTTAATCCGTCAAAGGTTTTCATTTTCGAGTGAGACCGAAAATTTTTGAGTGCAAGTACAAAATTGCTTGGTTCTTTAGAACCTCAGAATTTGAGTGAGGACGACTTTTTATAAAAAATCGAAACCACAATGGCCATCGAAGCCTTCTTAATTCAGAGTGAGGCTTGTTTTTTTATGTAAATTTAAGATTAAGTAAAAAGTCTGAACATGTTGTTAACATAGTTCTCAGCAGTTTTCTTTTAAACTTCATGAGTCATTTTCCAAAAATGTTTATAGATCGTCTCTGAAATCTCACTTAGATATCAGAATTTACGATACATCTGTTTCGCTAAGTTCACAGTTAAGTAAGATTTAATACACAACTAGTCCTGAAAAATAACCTTACGAAATGAAAAATTGAAAATTATTTGTGAATTACAAAAATATAATTTTACCCAAAATCTATTCAAAATAATACAAATGCTGTTCTTTATACAAAAATCAGAACCCTTGATTATTTTGAGATACTGATTTTGCACCATAAAGCTGTAAGCACATTAAAATTACATGCTTACAATGTTTTCATAAAACAAAGACATTTTACTTACGTCTGCACGATGGTAGTGTAATTTTAATCAAGTTAAAAAAAGGGTTCAATATACCTACATCGTAAAATTGTAAATGCATTGTTTATAAAGAAGTGGTACTGGAAGAAATACACATAAGATCAAATCTCTCTCTCTCTCTCTCTCTCTCTCTCTCTCTTCAAAGACACAGACTATCTAGTAAGGCTAGCACAAGGATGCACAGATATCTGAAGCCGCAGGAAGAGGGAGAACCCCCATGAACTTCACAAGGTTTTTTCGATTCAGGTAAATACAAATGATTTATTTGGTTATTCTTTAATAAAGTATCGATAGACAAATAGGGTTCCATAAATTGCTTACATTAACAAGAGGGCGATTTAAATTGTTTTTATCTGAGTGGGAGAGGATGCAGTTTTTGTTTTTGTTTAAAAACGGAATTCTAGTTATTGTATATCTTCTTTTAACATGCTTTTTTCCCATTGTATGGGGTAAGCACGATGCCTTCTTTTGAAGGACTTTTGATTTGGCTTTGGGGTAGACCGTTGTCTCGATCGGCTGCCCTGCCTGTCATCGTTTAGCCCATGGTAGCGTATGTACATGTATTGTACCAGTCACCAGCGCCCTTTCTCCCAGCAGCAGTTAGGTCGACAATCGAGACGTGTGAAGTGTCTATTATGTTTTTAGATGTTGGAGTGGCTTTGTTTGTGTGTGTATTAATAATCATAAATTTATAGGTAAGAATGTAGCGTACTTTGGCTGGGTCGAGGGAGCCAGTGTCAAACATTCATCCCTGATGTTGCTGGTCACTAGTTTGTTTAACTTAGCAAGCCCTTTATATATATATATATATATATATATATATATATATATATATATATATATATATATATATATATATATATATATATATATGTATATATATATATATATATATATATATATATATATATATATATATATATATATATATATATGCATACATACATACATATATATATATATATATATATTATATATATATATATATATATATATATATTGTTACAGATAGCAGTTGCTATGATATGGACTCATCTGTTTTATAATGAAAACAACTCTCTACCTCTACCGAACAACAAACGAAGAGAAAAACAAACATACTCACTGGGGAAAACAGGATTAAAACCCAAGGCCTTAATTAATAGATATATTTACAGTTACAGTTAAATCAATGGAGTGGACAGAGTAATGGCACAGTATATCGGTAATAAATTAAATTCCACAAATGACTGTAGGATTCTTCACGTAGGAAACAGCAAGATATGCAGCACGCAAGACTCTGAACCCCTCTCTGCAGTTGAGATAAAACGATACACGATCACTTTGAGCTTCAATTATGTGCAGCCTAACGAACCAATTGTATATAAGGCTGAAAGCTTCAGGAGGGATTTTAACTCATGAATAACTGCTTAAGGAATTTAATACATAAAGGTGTCAATCATTAAAATTGCCAGATGAAAAATATAAGATAAGGGATTTTATTAAAAGAATTGAGAGAATTACTGGAAAAATAGGCTGACTGGAACCCCTCCCTCAGACACATACTTGCTTGACTTATTTTAGGCCTTGTAGCACAAAGCAAGGATGATTTTCAGTCTTAGGGGATTCATCTACTGCTGTAGATATGGAGTAACATGCCTGGAAACAAAGGGATCCGCTGTGTCAAAGTGGGAAGGGCACCTGTTGGCTCTAGATGAGATGTGTCCACTCGTTAGCTCTCTCTGGGAACCTCTGACCTGTCTCTCATCTCTCAGCCAGCACTGAACTTATCCAGTCATAGTAAACTGGTTTTGGGCCAGTTTTTTCCAGTCCATGCCAGTATGTATCTGAAAGAAGGGAGCTGGCCAGGAAAACAGGTCGAAGACACAGGGAGAAATAACAAAGGCAGGAATTTTCATGGGATCGTCTAGGGGGGGCCAGAAAAATAGACACAAAAGGCAGCGAAATTTCTTGTCTAGCTGAGAAGGGTAAGACTACCCTCTAAATCCAACTTTTAAAGAGGCCCAGTAAAATATATATTTATTATATTTAATATTAAGATGAATTAAGATGAAGATAGATAGATATAAACTTTATAATATATACAGATATATATATATATATATATATATATATATATATATATATATATATATATATATATATATATATATATATATATAATTTATACAGTTTCTCGCTGGGTGAGCGGGTTCTGTTCTCAGCTACCACTCTGTTGGTCACGAGTTCGAATCTCCGACCGGCCAGTGAAGAACAAGAGGAATTTGTTTCTGGTGATAGAAATTCATTTCTCGCTATGATGTGGTTCGGATTCCACAATAAGCTGTAGGTCCCGTTGCTAGATAACCAATTGGTTCTTAGCCACGTAAAAATAAATTTAATCCTTCGGGCCAACCCTAGGAGAGCTGTTAATCAGCTCAGTGGTCTGGTTAAACTAAGATATACTTAACTCTTATGTGTGTGTGTGTGTGATTTCTATTGAAGTCAATGGCATTGCTCGAAGGTACTATCTTCTTATCAAAACAGTCTATACTTCTTTTTCTCTTCTGGCAAACTTTAAGGAAAAATTATTGGAGATTCTTTCCATTTACTTCTTTTTCTTTTTCTTTTTCTAGTCGACGGACTGCTTCTCCACCTCCCTCGGCAGTGTCATCAGGACTGGATTATAAATCGACATACAAGGTTTTTATTACTGCATGCAGACATCTGAATTTCAAACATGAAATCATTGGGTGCTGAATTTCTATTGGTCAGTGGGTCTCATTCTTTCTCTGGCTGTCTGGGCGGCAGCATGGGCATTCATGGTGCTCCATAGGACTCGTTATCTGCCTCGGCAGGCAGCCAGGGTAGTGAGCAAGGGCATGATTCCTTTCTCTGGCTGATAGTCTTGATTTGCTTCGTTGTTGGCAGTCATGTCCAGGGGTTTTCTGTAGCTCATGTCTCCCTTCGGATTCTTGTCAAAGCTCCCCAAATTCTGTTGAGCTTGATTTTATTTTTGTACAAGGTCTACACCCCTTGAACATCAAAGACTTTCAAATTTATGTGTAGCAGAAAATATTGGTATGCAAAAACCCAACGTAGCTGATCGTGAAACAATAAGGTTTTAGTGAATCTGAAGATATTTGCCAACAAATACCTTACCTGTTTGGTTGCTAAAGTTTCGAAAATTAATATGAGCCTGGGATTATCTTTTGGCAAATATCAAACATCTTTGGTCGTCAAATCTTTTAAAATTTGAGTTAGGACGAAGGTGTATATGTACAAAATTCTTACCCTTTTGGTTTATGAAAAAATTCTTACTCTTTTGGTCGCCAAAACCTCGAAAATTGAAGTGAGGCTACGGGTATTTGCAAACGATACCCAGACACTTTTGAGTGTTACATCCTCGAATATTCTCGTGAGCCGAGATTATTTAGATGCAAAAATAACACTAGTCGAATCCTCTGAAATTTCCGTGAGGTTGCTTTTGTTTGTGGGCATATATCCAAACTCATTTGGTTGTCAAAGCCTCAAAAATTCAAATAAAGACAAGGGTATGTGTTTTCTAAAACTACACTCAAATCACTGTGGTCACGGTAACCTCAAAACTTAAGCCAAGCCGAGGTTGTTTGCTTACAGAAATCAGACAACTCTGGGCACTGAAAGAAGTCATTTGATGCCTACGTTTTGTGCACAAAAAACCAAACCAGTCTTATTTCAAATCATTCTGTCCGTCAAAACCTCTAAAATGCTAATGAGGCTGAGTTATCTATTACATAAAAGTTGAATCCATTTGGTCTTGAGAGGAGAAATAATTCAAGTGAAACTATGTTTCTTTTTCGTATTAAAAAAAATTAAGATATTCCGAGATTATTTGTGTCAAAAAGCCATAACTGACTGGATGTCGAGGCCTCTAGAATTCTAATGTAGGTTATTGATATGAAAAAACAGTTTTAGTTATCTTAAACTTTCAAATAGTACAGATGCTGTAGTTATTTGCATACAAAAGCGAAGCTGCTCTGGCAATCTAAGCCTCAAAAATTCCAGTATAATTGTTGCTTTCGTTAAAGACAAAACACCCTGACCATGAAAGTCTCAAACATTCCAGCAGAACTGTTACTTTCGTTACGGTAGCGGCACTAATTCCAGTGGAATTGTTACTCTTATTACAGAAGAAAACACTGATGCTGGAAGTCTCACAAATTCCAGTGGAGCTGTTAAAGTACAAAACACAGCAGTCATCAAAACCTCAGAAATTCCAGGAAACTGTTACTTTCATAAAAAAAAAATGTGATCATGGAATCATCAGATATTCCAGTAAAGCTGTTACTTTTGTTAAAGTACAAAGCACAGCAGTCATCAAAGCCTCAAAAATTCCAGGGAACTGTTACTTTCGTAAAAAAAAAAAAATAAATAAATAAATAAAAAACATGATTATGGAAGCTTCAGATATTCCAGTAAAACTGTTACTTTCGTTAAAGTACAAAGCACAGCAGTCATCAAAACCTCAGAAATTCCAGGGAACTGTTACTTTCGTAAAAAAAAAAAAACTCTTTGATCATGGAAGCTTTTGATATTCCAGTGGAACTGTTACTTTCATTAAAAAAAAAAAGCTTTGGTCATCAAAGTCTCAGAAATTCCAGTGGAACTGTTGCCTTCAATAAGAAAAAACACGGATGATCATGGAAGCTTAACAAGTTCAAGTGAAACTGATACTTTCGTTAGGGAGAAAACACTGATCATGGAAGCCCCAAAAATTTAACCCAGACCAAGAATATATTTTACTCAAAAGCAAACTTCACTGTTTGTCGAAGCTTCTGAAATCTAGTGAAGTTGAAGTTATTACATTGTATGCAAAACAGAAAAGTTATTGGTCTCATGTCTCAGGGATTCCTTTGAAACTGCGATCATTTCGAAAAGGTAAATAAATAAATGAATAAACGTCGGAGCCTCAAAAATTCGAATGAGGCTGGGATTTTTTTCGTGCAAAATCCCAAGTCCTCTGACTGTCAACGCCTTAAGCATTCAAATGAAGCTGTTCGTTCTTTAAAAAATGTGTCTCTTGTGCCCTAGTATTTTGAATAATAGGAATCTATATCATTCTATTTCCTACTTTCTGTTGATTCCCGAGCTACTTTAACACCTATTCAAGGATTTGTGACCGCTTTTGCGTTTGAGGTGACCAAGCAAGCAAAGATATTCCATCACTTGCTGGCTGGCAATATGAATTGTTATTCTCATTCACATTTCATTTTCTTATCGCCACCTTTCTCTCGTTGTTGGTACATTTGCAGTTTCATTTTATTCATCACAAATGAAATTGCCTCCAGAACTGATCCTTATATTATTTATCTTATCTGATTAATTTTCATTTCAGAATAAGAAAAAAACAATTTGGAATAATGAGATGTATTTTCCACAAGATCAAAATGGCGCCGTTATCATTTGCTAGTGTACTACACACTTATTTTTTCAGTTAGTCGATCATTCCAGGATACGAGATATTTGCCGCCGCTTTCCCGCAGGTAATTATGCACTGTTTTAGACTTCATAGACACTATGCGTAATGGAGGCAGACGTGTCTTCTTCGCCTCATGTAAATGTGAGAGGGCAGACAGAGCCTGCACGTACCTTATGCCTGGAATATGACGTCTGATTATCCCAGTGTTGATCCAGGTTGGAAGTTCCATTTATGCTTCCTTTTGGTAACTACCTGGGGAACATCAGTAAGATACTCTGTACTTAGAAAATAAACTGCAAATAACACTCTGAAAATAACTGCAAATAAAGGTCTAGTCTCCGAAACCTTATTTATGGTCGTTCAGAGACACGGAAGAAGCCTACCAGGTGAATAGTCAAAATATGCCTTTTCATGTCACATCATAAACTAAATTTGATTACGATTATTTTAGATTACTGCGTAGTAGCTGACTGTTAAGCGCCTTTTCTATGCTAGAAAGGAAAGAACGTATTTTCTTTAATGCCCCGGGTTATTTCCTGAAATGCAAAGATGAATTACATGGATACATTCGAGATGACTCAGCTTGCTGTTCTTCTTTAATGTTAAATGGATCAAGGGTTAGAAGGACTAAAACATATTTGAATTATCAGATAAAATGTCTTAAGTACGCTAATGCATATTTAGTACACGCCAAAACCTTTTTATCAGTACTGGCAGCCATCGATGTTCTTCTTTTAGGAAGATGCGACAACAGATTGTTATACATGTCTAATTCTGCGGAACTGTAACGCAGGAATGCAGTTGCTGTCCACACACCCTTCGCCAATGGTACATAGATCTTGCTGCTCTACGTCAGCAGCTTGTGGTGAACGAAGATAACGGCACCTCCACGCCCCTCCGACACCTGTCACAATAAAAATACTATCAAACAAATGGACTCTTTTAACAAGTTTCTGCGTTCTGTAAAAAAATTTTTATGAACATTGTTGCTTTGGTATTATTATTATTATTATTATTATTATTATTATTATTATTATTATTATTATTATTATTATTGAAGGAAAAGGACATTGATAAATCAATGAACAAGATTATTTTTATTTTAAATCGCTGAGATAAATTGCCCTTTCATTTGCTCCATTGCATATTCCTTAGTTTTTTTTATCGTTTACTTATTATTTTAATTATACCATTTAATTGCAGCATGAGCTTCCCGTCGCTGGATGATTCGTGTCCAGGTGGTGCGAGAATTGACCCGAGTGCACAAAGATACTGAACTGCATAATGATGAGCAAAGTTCTTCTCATAATACGAACGTGCATCCCTGTCAGTTTTTTAGAGAGCTTTCAGGAGACTTGGGCTTCAGTATTGATTACATTACAACAACAAGGTGAAAGGTGGAATATATTTACCCGTGGTGTTAAATGATAAGAATTGCTTCAGATTGTTGTGGGACTTGGCGGCAAAAATTCTGTTGCGCTTTGTTATAGTCTATTCTTTCTTATCCTATCTACGAAAACAGAACAGTAACAAATGCGTAATTAATAACAAAATTTCATAGTAAGTGCGCACAGTCCCCGTGTTTTGTATAATCTTTCTGTTCGCTAATGAACATCTGTGCATTGCAGGCAGGACTGTTACGTTTTTAGTCTTTTTCAACTTATTTGTATAAAATGGCTTTTGTTGTTTGCAATATCTATCATGAATAAAATGGTACTGTCGAACCATTTTATGAAACTGAATTCAACGAATCTTTTCGATAGAAAAATGTTTCTGGATATTATTGAATATGGAAGTAAATTTCATGCGTGTCAGATGATCGACAATGGCAGGTGGGGGGTTTTACTGCCAGTTTTATTGTTCTTCTTGAAATTAATCGACATAATATGTTTGATTTGCTGCTCTACGCACTGGCGTCACGTTCATGATGCGTTGCCCTGGAAACTTCATTTGACAACAGATATTAATTAGTTTTGGGAGAACAATGATATCCTTGTTCTACTCAGCTCAGGGAACAAATAGGCAAAATGAGTCCTTTCCTGGGAGAGGGGAGAAGACCAGGCTCCACGACTCTCCTCAACCCCCTCCCCAGTCCTAAGGCCTATAGCTATCACCACAAAATTCCTGTTTCACATCGACCTCGGTTTTCAGTTGTCATCCACCTTTAGAAGTAATCATCGCCTCAGAAGTAATAGTAGCTAAGTGATGATAGTCGACATGACAATCAGTAGCAGCTGCAGCAACAACAGTGGTAGCATCATTATCATAATTATTATTGTTATTGTTGTAATTATTGTTGTTGTTTCAAAAGAGCAACATTCCGTAAAGAAAAACGTCTACATATGTCCATATGTTATAGAAGAGAAAACTGCTTGGAGATAATAACAAATAAACAACGTACGTAAGAAGAGCCAGTCAACAGATTCTTATACACACAGAAAGCCAGCAGTTTATATGATAAAAAACTAAAACACTGGTTCATGACGCTTCCAAACAGTGTTACTGCCTTTCTTAAGCTTGAAAATGGTAATAACGTCAGTAATACTGGGAGGGAGACCCTTGTGTCCTTCCACGAAGATCTCTGGCACTGAGCACAATAACAACGCAGTGTCCCAACAGAATGTAGATGTCCATACTACACAAAGGCGAGTCGAGCGCCATAGTTGTTGGGCAACAAGCACAATAGGCAAAATTGAAGGGTCTCTGGCGATGGTGTAAATCTACCACTGTTAAGGAAAAGGAAGCCAGCTTCTGTCAGTCTTCTCTCAAAGGCAAAGATCATAGGTTTCAAGTGGCGTTAAATGATGAGGGCTTTAAGTGTTGAGATAAAAAAAAAGCTTGGAGGCAAAGTCACTCCAGTTATCATTAAATATTCGGAATCATTAGGTATAATGTCGCTTTTGCAAAGAGCAACTTAGATGTTCTTACTTTACTGGAGGACAACTTCACACCCCAGTGAGTAGGTGCTCATGCTTGCACCATTCCATGGCACTGGGAAAGACAAGCAAGTAAATAATGCGCCGAAGTTTCTTCGGCGCAATCGAATTTTCTGTACAGCGTCTAATGCTGTATGAAACTCTCAGTCACGGCCCATGAAACTCTCAGCCGCTGCCAATGAAACTTTCAGCCACGGCCCACTGGTGGCATGTGTTGTTGGCACCTATAGAAGTGCCAGACGCAAGATCATGGCTAACTTTAACCTTAAATAAAATAAAAACTATGAGGCTAGAGGGCTGCAATTTGGTACATTTGATGATTGGAGGGTGGATGATCAACATACTAATTTGCAGCCTTATAATCTCAGTAGGTTTTAAGATCTGAGGACGGGCAGAAAAAGTGCGGACGGACAGACAGAGCCATCTCAATAGTTTTCTTTTACAGAACACTAAAAACAGAAAAGCCGTAAAAGTAGTCGTGGGAGTAAGAGTCAAAACACGTTCTAGCTTTTGACCAAAAAGGGGAAAAAATGAAAGAAAATGTCGATAGTGATGGGAAATGGGAAACAATGAAATTTTTCTACCATTATATTACATTGAGAGTCTAAAATCGGGGAAACAATGAAATTTTATATACCATTATATCATATTGTATTATATCTATATATGTATATATATATATATTATAAATATGTATATATATGAATATATATTTATATATATAAATATATATACACATATATATATTCATTTATATATATATATATAAATATATATATATATATATATATATATATATATATATATATATATATATATATATATATATATATATATATATATATATAACAAAATAAACAAATAACTATATATATATATATATATATATGTTCGTAATATTATTAATGAATATATGTATATACAAAAATCATAAAAAAATCAAAAACAATGCTATGAAGGACATTGCTATTTTACATTATTATGGGGAAGGTTCTTTAATAGATCGGCCTTTTTATTCCACTTGCTACGCATAATATGTCTATATACGCAGTTATAACCTTCGATACACTCATACCCATGTACGGAGATATAGCATCTTCATTATTTCGATCTCGGACTCAAGGATTTCAGTGAGGAGTGATCCCAAAAAGTTTGAGAGAAAAGAGACGTTACGGTTTATGTACACACACACACACAACTATATATGTGTGTGTATGTATATATACATATATATATATATAGATAGATAGATAGATAGATAGATAGATATTTATACTTATACATATATATATACACACATATATATATATGTATATATATATTGTATATATATCTATATATGCATATGTAGATATATATATGTATGCATGCATTATTATTATTATCATTAAGAAGATGAACCCTCTTCATATGGAACAAGTCCACAGGGGCTATTGACTTGAAATTCAAGCTTCCAAAGAATATTGCGCTCATTAGGAAGTAAGAGAAGATAAAGGGAAATACAGAAAGAAGAGATCTCACTTATCAAAAACAAAAAATAAATTAATAAATTAGTTCTTTTTTTTAACGTGTTTTTTTCCCATTTGTATGGGGTAAGCACGATGCCTTCTTTTTGAAGAACTTTTGATTTGTCTTTGGGGTAGACTTTGTAGTCTCGATCGGCTGCCCTGAGACAAAAATGCATCAAAATGCAAGGAGAATAGTATTAGGGTAGTAATGCATTGCATCTTCGCTTGAACTTTTGAAGTTGCAATTGCACGACATCCTCAGGGAGGCTGTTCCACAGTCCAACGATGTAAGGAATAAACGACCCTGGATTAGAGAAGTTTGACAGTAATGCACATTTACTGCATACTGGTGCTGCTGTCCAACAAATCTGGTTGACCTCTGCAAGTAAAGGGGATCAGGGATCGATTGTGAATGTGAAAGATCTCTGTCTAAAAGAGATAAATCTCTGGAAGAAGCAGGCAGACATCCACACCGGAGAACAGTATTCTAGTAAAGGAAGCACAAATCTTCTAAACAGATTTCATTGATTTTATCACTGTTACAAATATATCTAACTTTTGTGCGGCATTTGATGAAACTTTCATTAGATGTTTCTCAAAAGTTAGATGTGAGTCAAAAGTTACACCTGGAATAGTTAAAGCTTCAGCTCAGCTTCAGACTCATTCAGCAAAGTCCTATCCACCTGAAAGGGTGGAAAATCTGTACGAGATCTGCTAATCAATAGTGCTTTCGTTTTACTGGAATTCAGCCTCATACCCCACCGACTACACCATTCACTGATCCGGTTCATGTCCCGACTGAGGCTGAGGGCAGCTTTATTTCTCATAAGTGGAGACTTTACTACACCCACAAGTGTTGCATCACCGGTATACTGAACAATCTTGCCTCCCAGGCCAACAACCATATCGCTTGTTTACACCAAAAATAATATTTGTTGGACCAAGAACACTACCCTGAGGAACTCCTGAAACAATGGGTCTCGGTTCACTAAAGATCCCATCAACAGCAACTCGATGCTGCCCATCTGTAAGGAAAACTTGATGCAATCCTAAAACGTATCCTCCCACTCCAATATTCTGAAGTTTATAAATGATTGCCTTATGATTTACTAAATCGAGAGGAGCACTAAAATCTATTTGAATTACTCTGCACTTAAAACCGTTATCAAGGTTCTCTTGCAAATGGCATGTCAAGTCTAAAAGAGCATCGTGGGTACATAACTGCTTTCTATATGCATATTGACTATCAGCTAACAATCCTTTAGATTCCACATACTTATATGGTGTTTTAAAAATAAGTTTTTCGGCAGCTTTGGAGAGCACAGGGTGAGTAGAAATTGGCTTGAAGTTACTGCAGTCTGCAGATATGCCACTCTTTGGAACAGGCACTGCATTACTAATCTTGCGCTCATCAGCAAAGATAATACATCGACATAAAAATCTATAGAGACAACTAATCTTGGGAGACAACAAACTAGAACATTTTTTTTTTTAAACAAAGGGAAAAAACCATCAGGATCTCGACCACAGCTATCAAGATTATCCAGAATTTTCTTAACATCCCTGGAGCGAAATGCAATTTTTGTAAAAAAACAGTTCAGGATGAAGCAGTGCAGCTTTTTCCCTGGGGCCAGTAACAAATCTATTATCATCTGCTAGTAGTGGCGGAATGGAAGGAGAGCCTAACCCAAAGATTGATGATACCAATTTGGTCCATCACAGATAAGGCTGAGTAATTCCTTCAAGTTTCCTCTTCAAGGCATTGATGTAATTACTCTCGGCTGTATGGTAAGTTCTATTCGCAGCACATCGAGACTCTACATAAATAATTTAATTTTCATTTGAACGATTCCGTCTCCATATGAATTTGGTTGTTTGTCATGTTAAGCTCGTCTACATGTATCATCAAACCATGTCTGATTATTTGTCTGGAGTTTGATGACTTTTCTAGGGACATACTTTATCAAAATAGCCATCAGCATTTCATTAAACTTCTTCTTGGGATCAGGATCTAATATATCATCTGAAATATTAAGTGCCTGACAAGTTTCAATATATATATATATATATATATATATATATATATATATATATATATATATATATATATATATATATATATATATTATATATATATGTATATATGTATATACATTTATATATATATGTATATAAATATATATATATATGTATATAAATCTATGATTTACATATAGATATATATATAGATAGATAGATAGATAGATAGATAGATAGATAGATAGACAGATAGATGTAAAGAGAGCTTGTCACTGTTAACCACTTATGCACTTAATTTTCCTTCGGTGTTATTTCCGAGGTAAACGAATTGGATATTAAACGACATTTGTAGATTGTTGTTAGTGAAGAAAATGCAACGGTGATGTAAAAACACATGCACATATATATGTATATATAAAATATATATATATATATATATATATATATATATATATATATATATATATATATATATATATATATATATATATATATATATATATATATATATATATATATATATATATATATATATATATATATATATTGAAATCATCATCATCGCAGTTCAATGCAACAGAAAAGGCCTGTATGAAATTCCGCCAGTCATGGCTTTCTGTGCTTTGTCTTCCATAAATCTCCTCTCATCTCTATTCTCCCTACTCACAGTTCTAATCCAAACAGGCCCGGGTATTCCAGATTTTCTGGTGCCCACAGGAGCTCAGCTGAAACTATCACGTACTATTCTATATATATATATATACATATATATATATAGTATATATATATATATATATATATATATATATATATATATATATATATATATATATATATATATATATATATATATATATATACAGTATATATACAGTATATATATATGCTTGTATGTATGTAAGTAGTAATAGGAAATCGTTGGAACCTGTGATACCCATATAAAAATATGCCAGGAGGAAAGGTGAAACGAAGAGGAATTACTTAACTTTTTCATCACGTGCCCTTAGGGTTAAAAGATAAAAAATTTTCATTATATTCCTAACAAACTGTATATATATATATATATATATATATATATATATATATATATATATATATATATATATATATATATATATATATATATATATATATAAATGCTATTTTGACATTATCCTTCTATAGATTTCTATTCAGTTTTGATACCCAAATATTGTATATATTATTTTAAAGCAACACTTTTGTAATTTCCGGTACCGCTGAAGTCTTGAAGATAGAGGCAAATAAAAGGCTAGCAGATGTTCCAGCCATTAACTCGTGGCTTGCAGCCCGGCAGTGATTCGCCAAGGAACTACCAAGCTTATACAATGAGTAATTCAGCCTTACAGGCGAAAATAGAAACTTAAAAATTGAAAGCAGGAGTAAGAATGAAATATCAAAATCAACAAAGAAATATGATCGTCACAAGACTGGCTCCACCGGTTCCACTGAGAGTCCTTGGGGCCTGCGGCAGAATTTCCTCCTGTTCCGATGTAAGGCTCCGTTGCAGCGTTCCCCTATGTCCATTATTATCTTCGTGTTCAATAGGTTATTTGGTTCATACTTCTACTTTCAATTTTTATTTTTCAATGTTCGCCTGTTTGGCTGCAGTAGTCATTATATAAGCGTGGAAGTTTCTTTGCAGAATCTCTTGATGGCTGAAATATCTGTTGGCTTAAGGCAAAAGGTTGGTATAGGTATTTTTTGTCTCGTTCTTCGAAACTTAAAGACTTCAGCAGTGTAGATGAGAAGAGGTACCAGAAATGGCAAAAGTATTGCTTTAAAATAATATACCACAATTGGGTATCAAAACTGAATAGGAAACCTACGAGAAAGATAATGTCCAAAATTCAAATATATATATATATATATATATATATATATATATATATATATATATATATATATATATATATATATTACAGTTTGTTATATATATATATTTTTATCTTTTAACCCTATATATAAAATATAAAAATTTTCATTTTTCTAACAAACTGTAATTATATTTATAATTTAAACTGTAATGATACATTATACATTATATATTTATATATATATATATATATATTATATATGTAAGTGTATGTGTTTGATTGTAAGTGTATCTTGGTTGTCATTGATTGTACTCTTGGTTGTCATTGATTGTACAAAGACATTTTTATAGTAGTTATTTATTAAGTTACAAATAACTTATTGCTTTCGTACCTTGGAAATAGCTGACCGAGATTCGAAACTATAACCATAACCTTTGGATTGGTAGATGGTTACACTGGTCTTATTAGATATTATATATATATATATATATATATATATATATATATATATATATATATATATATATTTTTTTTTCTTCTCAGATGTGTTTAGCCCGTTGCATTTCTTTAAATTCGTGACACAATCCAAACCTGTTCCGTAGATTCTTTTCTCTCCTGTGCAAGGCGCTCTGCTGTTGAACCCGAGACGTCAGTACCTCACCCCTTCATATAATCTCCCCGTAACACCCAACAAGCAGCCACATCCCACCACTCCTCTGTGGATACCAATAACCTCTGGAGTTCGGGGACTGTTTTTTCCTTGTACTGGGAGATTTGAACTCTTTTCCCAGCCTCCTTTTTCACGAATGCCGAGAATCTTCCACTGTCTAAAGGCGGGCTAACATCTTCCTGGTTAAGCTCCATTTTTTCTTTTTTAGAATACAAAAGCCAGGCGTGTGTGTAACAGAAATTCATAAAAGTTGTTAGTTATGATTTCCTTTGAGTGCAAGTTATTCCCAAGATAGTAAACCTAATGGAGTCCAATAGAAGTTATGGAGTTGGAATAGATGGAAGCTGTGGACCTTCATAAAATTCAGTGATCGTAGAAATTCAAGGCGGTACAGCATCCTTGCCATCAGTGAATTCCTTGAAAATTCGTACTAGAATATGAATACGTTGCTGGCCTTTAAAAACGGAAACCATTAAATGCACGAGAGCGCATATGATCAACGACGGGCAGAGCATTCACGTGCATTGGCAAAGTACACGAGTGTCATAGTAACTGGCTGAACAAAAATAATGCTGCTTTCTTCTTTCTCACATTTCTGCTGTCTTTTGTATTGCCTGCAGCTGCAAGCTATTAAATATGTAGTCCTTATAAGTTTCCACTTGTCCAAATCTCGTTGCCTTTGAATGGAATTTTTTATCATGAAATTCTGATGCCCAAAGCGGTTTTCCATTAGGTCTTCGATGATAACCTGATAACCAAGGACGGACGGTCTAAGGACATTGTGCTGTTCACGCGCTCAGAACTTGACTCTCCTCGTGCGTTCTTTCGTCGTACTTTCTGTTTGTTTCTTTGCGTTTATGGGATGTTTTCTTACCTGACATGGATGTCTGCCGTCGCCTTATATTTCCCCGTCCCTTGCTTTTACCAACTGAAACGATCATTTTACGTATCCTGTTTTCTCTCTCTCTCTCTTCTCTCTCTCTCTCTCTCTCTCTCTCTCTCTCTCTTATGATAACCATTGTTGTCATGACGCCATATACAGAACATAATCATAGGCATTTCTCTCTCTCTCTCTCTCTCTCTCTCTCTCTCTCTCTGATAACCGTTGTTGTCACGACGCCATTATACAGAAGATAATCATAGGCGTCTCTCTCTCTCTCTCTCTCTCTCTCTCTCTCTCATAATAACCATTGTTGTCATGACGCAATTTTACAGAAAATAATTATAAGTAACTCTCTCTCTCTCTCTCTCTCTCTCTCTCTCTCTCTCTCTCTCTCTCTCATCGTATTTTTTTTTTGTATTCTGATCTGTTCTCTTCTCTTTTTTCTAGGATCCTCTATTTATGGAGAACTTACAGAGTTTACCTTTAAACTCCGCCGGGGAGTCTGCTTCTTTATGTTTCATTTTTCGACCTGGTTCAGGATCATCAAATCTTCAAATCTCTTTCGAGCCTTTATATACAGTTCATGAATGGTTTTTTTCATTCAATCCGCCACAGTATTTAGAGAGAAATCTGAAATACTATCTGATCCTGGAACTTTTCTCTTGAGTTCACAAGCTCTGAAATTTCTGACTTCATCTCCATGACATCCGCGTCGCCTTTCCGTATACCTTAACGACAGCGAGAGACTATGTCATTGACGCTGGCCATTTTTCAAGGCTAAATGATCCTTAAAGCTGCTTACACGCGGCGGTTTTCTCCTGTCGGTCGTGTGGCTGTTGCTATTTGAAATCGTCCGCTGTCAAGGTTCTTTAAAATTTTGTATCTGACCGCTACGGAAGCCCAACTCCCTTGCGGATACTCAAGGACTCTCAG
Source organism: Macrobrachium rosenbergii (assembly GCF_040412425.1). Lineage (NCBI taxonomy): Eukaryota > Metazoa > Arthropoda > Malacostraca > Decapoda > Palaemonidae > Macrobrachium > Macrobrachium rosenbergii. Next base: position 67,924,661 of record NC_089791.1, read on the forward strand.
AATGGAGAATCATTTGTAATTACTTGCAAACCAATCAGTCCTTTTCACAGTTTTTCTGAGTGAGTCTTATTTCTTGCAGTTTTCCTCTACACTGCCATTCGCTTTCACGCGATCCAGGAAAACTTACACACTGGCAACAATAATTCTGTCGTAAAAAATACCTGAGGAAATAATATAGACAAGTTCAGGTTTTATGTGGCTGTTGTTATGAAGTGACTACCTTTATTTTCATCGTTTCGAGGAATGAAGGTGTCCCTTACCGATCTGTGTATCAGTCGTTTAATCTTTCTGCCTGTGGACGATTTTTTAGGCCAATTAGTCAAGCCTCTTTCTGATGCAGAGTTCTTATCACTTTTGAAGGGGTGCAGTCCTACCTAGAAATGAAAGCCTTCGACCAGTTTCATATACTATTCAACCTTTTGGTTAATTCCAGGAAAATTCCCTCCCCCCGCCCTCCTCTCTCTCTCTCTCTCTCTCTCTCTCTCTCTCTCTCTCTCTCTCATTCGACTGGATTCGAACCCGACCAAAATAGAGTCGATGTAAATAGCAATGGGTTGAAAGAATCTGTGTTTAATAAGTGTTAGATAGCGAAAAATGCTCCTCTTGAACCAAAAACTTCTGACTCAACTTGTTCTCCAAACTCGGCATTTTCTTTTTTTTACCTTCTCAAGGAAGAAATAAATAATACTAATTACGTCAACATCACCAACAGGACTATGCTTCCAACGTAGATCTAAATACAGATAACGTGGTTCGTTTTGTGCACGTGATAGCGTGTAAGCTGTGAAATCTGTTATCGGCAGCAAATTATAAGTTTATAAAGAAAAGTGTTGTTAATTCATATTTGTTGAAAGTCCACATTATATATTTGTATATATGTATATATATATATATATATATATATATATATATATATATATATATATATATATACATATACATATGTTTGTGGGCATGTATATGTATATATGCACAATGTATATTTATATATACGTACAGAAATATATATATATATATATATATATATATATATATATATATATATATATATATATATATATATATATATATATATATATATATACACACACACACACACACACACACATATATATATATATATATATATATATATATATATATATATATATATATATATATATATATATATATATATATATATATATATATATATATATATATATATATATATATATATATACTATATATATATATATATATATATATATATATATATATATATATATATTATATATATATGTTATGATATATATTGAATAACTACAATTTGCAAATTTAGAATCTTGAGTATCTTGGTCGTCTTCATCTGGTGTTCTTCCTCTAGGGAAAGGGCTGGGGTGGGGGGCCGAGGGGTTACCTGGGGATAGCGGTGGTCTCTCGCAGTAATCCCGGACCAGTCCAGCCCCGCACACGGTAATCGGATCACAGAAAATGGGAACAAAATGGAGGGGATCCAACTCTCCAACCTCGGACAATAAGCAGATCAGAAATTCATACGATTCCCAGCTGACCATTCCAACCCCCGACTGTAGTCATGGCTTGGGCTTCGTGTCGTTCAATAACAGCTGCAGTGCAATTTCTCACCGATGCGAACGCTGTTGCGTTTGTAGGCGCAAGAAGGATTGACGGCGTAGAAAAGTGTTTGTGAAGGTTTTCGTGCCTGTGAAACAAGGAGCGGATCTGGAAACGCGTCGCGATGGCCAGCCTTTCGCGTTGAGGGTTCGGGATACGGCGTGAGACATGTGGTTCCCCAGAAAGGTATTAGCGGGAACAGCGGGATGAAGAAGAGAGTAATGCCAGGAATCGTCCAGGGCTACACCTGAACTGTCGCCCCCAGAGTCAGCAGGGGAAGCGGCCCCATCCCCCATTTCCCCCTTCCTTCCTCTTCCCTTTCCTCCCCTCCCCATCGGTGCCACCCCTCCTATTCCCCTCGTGCACCCTTCAGAATCCTTTATTCAGACAATTTTCGTTTTCACTTCTTTTCTGCAGGCCTCCCCTGCCCTCCTCCCCCCTTCCCCGCAACCCCGCGCCTTTTTATATCATATTACTTTTGAGAGATTTTTTCATCTATCCCATTTTAATTTTTGTCATCCTTTTTTTCCTTTTCAGCTCTGCCACTCTCTTTCTTCCTTTCTCTCTCACTCCTACTCTCACTCTCACGCTTTTACTTTAGGGTTATCATTGTTTCGTTATGTCCTGTATGGTGGAATAAGGGGATAGACTTTTAGAGCGATTTCAGCCCTCGCCCTGTAAAGCCTCTTACATATACGTCCTTAACTCATCCTCACCTCCAATAAAGGCGAAAGACAGACAGACAGACAGACGCACACACATAGGCTACAGGCGGACAGGTATTACGTTTAATGCACCGTTTTGTGTCTGCGAAAGAAATACCAAATCTGATACAACAGGAAGGGATCTCTCTCAGCTTGGCGAGTTGCTGCTTCTGTTATTATATTAAATAGATAAATAAGAAATGAAAAATGTTTTATTTCGTGTCCATTTTCTTGGTGATTACGTCAACCCCCTTTTTAAACCGAAGCTGGAAATAAAAGGAAAAATAAGGATCTGAATGCAGTCGGAACCAAAAATGCTAAATAGCATTATTTCTCTCGCTGCGATATTCTCAAATTCATCATTCGTAAATGGTTTGGCTTCAAGATTGTCTCTCATGCTGTGAGCTTAATTCTTTTCTTTTTCTCGTTTGCGAAGACTTAAGCTTCATCGGAGCTTTGCTTTTTAAAAGACAACAGCATAATTCTTCACCCAAGGTCCGAGCTTCGCATCTGTTATGCCTGACGTTGATCTTCTTATTTGTTTGATATTATCAGATGAAAAACTTATTTTCCTATGTGAATGCAGCCTGTCCTTCCTTTTCTGTTTTTCCTATAAAATGATATTTTTCGTTTATATACTGGTGAATCCCTTGTTTATCTCACTATTCACATTATTCCTCATTATTGACCTTTGTCCTGTTTTATTTAAAATTTTGTGTATATTTACGGAGGATTTATCCTCAGGCGACGATGGTTTTCTCCCGCTCCTGAAATCTGTCAGAGAACTCCCACCCAGCAGGCCAGGGCGTGAACACTCCGGCCACTTTATTATAAGGTAAAATTTCTGACGCGTTTCTCGTCTGTATATACTGAGTACCATTCAGATTCTTTTATGTCTGGTACAGTGACCTCATTATTTCCCTCGTAAGAGTTTTTCCTTTTGTCTGGTCGCGTCTAATGAACCATAGAACATTGTTATCATTCTCTGTTAGCAGTAGTGCGCCATAAGTGGCATACGGTCGCTCCTCTTAATGAGTGGTCCTTCCTCACCTTTCGTCAAATAAATCATTTTCACCTTTTTTTAGTGTCCGTTGAGAGAAAGTTCCAGATGTTGCGAAAATGTGAAAATAAGACAGCTTCCTTAGTGCTAGCGGTTTATAGGAATCGTGGAATCGCTTTCCAAAAGACGTACAAAGTTCGTCACAAATAAATACGAAAATAAGCTGGGTGAAGAGAGAAAGTCGGACGTATCAGCAAGAAAAAAATGTCATGAAATATTGATTTTATTTGTCAATAAATTTCGAAGCTATTTACAAAGAATAACGACCTCTTCCACTGTGTTGAAATAGTGCTGAGGGGCTCCTTCAAATCAACTACCGAATCATCAGATACTGTGCATTGGCAATTTCTTCAGGAGTTTCATTGCCTCCCTAATTCTTCTGCAAACAAACATAATTATCTTTGAACAGCTTGCAGCCTGAAAACAAATGGTCACGAAGGCTAGTCTATAATGTATTGTCTCCTCCTTTCCAGACCAGTCAAATAACATGTTCGATAAAGGATGTCGAGTCAGCAAAAATCGCTAAGCTTATTATTGGCTCTTTGCAAACGTCGGAAATGTTTTCTTTTTTCTTTACGTATACTGAGTCATTTTTCAATTTACTTTAGATTTGTTCCTTTTGCTCCTAAATCTCTTAAAAGATGTAGTTTTATAATGGGAATGCTGCCTATTTTATTATCCGTATATATACATGCTTCATATTAATATTATATTAATCGTTCATCTGCAAAAATGTGTATGTAACAAGAAGATAACGACACATTTTATCTGGGCTTTTTCGTCTCTTATCATCTGGAACGTGAAATTTGTCGACTTTTTGTCATCATTACTAATGTTGTTCCTTTGGCCTCGATAGCGGCGATTTCATAGGTGTTGGCTATTGCTACTGTTTTTGCTGATGTGATAATTACTGGCGAGAATAATTTAGTGATTAGCAATGCGTCTCGCTTACTTTAGCTTGCATAAATCTTCCTGCCTTCGCTTACTTTCTCAGAAACTGATTTTATGTGACTGAAGACCGCTCACGACGGCACTATTGCAGACACCGGCCCATTCCCGCCTGTTATGGAAGAGGCCGCCTTCAAAGGCTCAGGCAATGTAGTCCTTTAATAGTGTTTTCTTACGCGCAAGGGATCGAATGCTGGACTATATTCCGGCCTGAACTCAGTTTTATTTGGTCAGCTCCGCACTCGAAACCCCTTGACCTGGCATTTTGCTCTGATTGAAATTGGACGAGTCCAATAAAGTTGGACAGGTAAAAGGCTGTTTTCTGTATCCATATTGACTTGGCGGAAGAGATTTAATTGATTCGGGGTATCATTGCAAAAGCTTTTCAAGATTCATTTGACGACGGCCAACGCTCAAACGACAAGGAGAGAATGAAGTACTTTATTATTAAAGTCTGCCCAGACGAGAATGCTCTTTGCTGTTGCAAAAGCCGCTTGATCTTGCCTGTTCTTCCTCTCTGATGGGACGCACAGGTTATGACAAGTCCACTGCATCAACCAGCGAGAAATCCGAACCCCTTGGGCATGTTCAGGCGGAGTTTATCACCCCAAAAGCGTTCCGAGTTCTTCATACGGAATCCGGAAATGGACATTCGGACCCCTCTCCCCCTCCTCTTTCTCTTTTGTCTTTCTTTAGATACTTTTGATCTAAGTTCCTTATCCCTTCGGTAAATATATATATATATATATATATATATATATATATATATATATATATATATATATATATATATATATATATATATATATATATATATATATATATATATATATTTCCGTGGTTTCTCATAATGGGCGATATTGATGTTTCTTAGATTTTGTGTGTTGGCATTACCGTTATCTTCTAATATGGAATGCCGGTATAAATAATGGATCTCTACAAATTAAAGATATGCTTTTATGTAAAAGAAAACAATTAAGAGTTTCACCATTTCATCGTATTAAAATCATATTTTGAATTGCGATCTGATTGCTCTGTTTGTTGTTTAAATAAGAGATAGCTAAAAGAAAAGGAAAAAAAGTCGACCTATACACAAGATGACGTGATTGAAAATTGGTAGATGACCTCCTTAGAATTCACTAGTTTTTCCTTTGACCTTTTTTCCTTTAGGTCTCATAGTCCAGTGCACAATAACTTACTCTTAGAACCATAGACTTTCTATGATCTAGTCAAGATTATTGACATGCTATTTACCTGTGCGAATTCCTTCCGCTTATTTCATTATAATTTGAATACAAAGAACTTTTCCTTAGGGCTATTAAAGACGACAACTGTGGCAGAAGCACTCCCTAAAATTCATAACGATTTGGTCTCAAGTAGCAGTTGTAACTGAGGAAGTAGCAATAGCAGTAGCAGTTGTAATTTTGGAGTAATAGCAGCAGTAGTAGTGTCGTTTCGAGCAGAATGATAAAGATAATGATCAAATTACTTTCAAAGCCAATTTTTTTCGTTTTTCATGGATTTGGTTTATACATACATACATACATACATACATACACACACACATACACACACACACACACACACATATATATATATATATATATATATATATATATATATATATATATATATATATATATATATATACACATTACATATATAGACTAAATGTCTTCAAGAACTTGTTTCCAAGAGCTGATAATGTAGAACTCAAGTGTTTTTCTGTAGTCTCTGCATTCTGGTACTGGGTCTTGAGGGTTGTTCTTCATATACAGAAAAGAAGAACAGCCCAACACAAGTGGAGTTAATCAGATTTACTTTGATATTGCCAAGTTAACAATTCATAATAGTGGAGTTAATCAGTTATAATTTGTTATCGTGATGTTCATAATTTATTGTTTCACAAAGTTTGTATTTTATGAAATAGTGTTAAATAACGAAAAATCACTGGCATGAATATTAATCTTATTACAGAGCCATTATGAGAAGACATCCACCACAACTGAACTTAATTATTTTAGTTAGGAAAGTTGAGCTCGCACAAAAGCTTCTGACTGGGATGTAAAGCTTCGCTAGTCGTTGATAATTACACATTTCTCCTGATATCAGTGTTCATTTTTCTAGCAATCATTCCTAACGGAAATTTTAATATCCTATATTGAAAACACGCTGTAAACTGTTTTTATGAACAGTTTCATTGAATTCTTATTCTGCTGTGTAACCCTTCAGTGAATCTCAGCCTTTGTTCAAACCCCACTGTGATATGATAGTCACTTTCTTCTTTGAATGTATATAATTTGTCATTTATATATGCGTACATACTTCACACACACACACATATATATATATATATATATATATATATATATATATATATATATATATATATATATATATATATATATATATATATATATATATAGAGAGAGAGAGAGAGAGAGAAAGCTGAAGCAAGTCTTGAAGCAGGACACTCATCGATTGATTGAATATTTTGCCAAATTCGTTCAAGCGTGTAATTTACATAATTGGATAAGATCGTAAATTTTAGTGTCAGGAAGTAAGATAACAGTCAGAAAATTAGAATTATAAACACTTCATTAAATAATGAAACCTAAACTTCCGCGTCAATAGCCGATGCAGAATGGTCATCAGAAGCTCTCCGAACGCCCCTGCGTGCCTTGGACAACACCAATTACATCTTCACTACATCTGTCCAGAGCTTTCTAGTTCTTTCTTTCTTCCTTCCTCATAACACATCTGAAATTTATACTCTTTACAAACCATTCATCCTCCATTTTTACACATGACTAAACCACCTTTGTTTCATCCAGTTACCAAGGCAAATCTTACTGCCACATTTGCCTATCTCCTCATTCCTTTTTAAAGTTCTTTCATTATTCTATATGTATTACGGAAACCACTCATTTCTACTTTTCGACATTTTCTTTTGTTCTCATTCAACATCAAAAAACATCGCCACCGTACACAATTTCCCCTCATTGAGAGTGGTCCAGGGGATATTACACTTCTGGTTATCAGCAAGTCTTGGGATGAAGTTACATGCCACGTATCTTTTCCGCTCACCAAGGTTGCGATCACCGACGAACAGCAGCTACCTAATTCACTGCCTAAATTAACAATATATATATATATATATATATATATATATATATATATATATATATATATATATATGTGTGTGTGTGTGTGTGTGTGTGTGTGTGTATGTGTGTATATATATATATATATATATATATATATATATATATATATATATATATATATATATATATATATATATGAAGCTTGGCATCCTTATCTGGTTAAGTACTTATGCTTCTGATTTCCCGAATGTTATCTTCTTTCTTGACACTAAAATTTACGATCTTATCCAATTATGTGAATGACTCGCCTGAATGAATTTGGCAAAATATTTAATCAACAATTGAAGAGAGTCGTGCTTCAAGGCGCTCTTCAGCTCTCTTCGTGTCAGCCGAAGTATGTTTCTTGCGTGCCCCTCCCTCTGTTCCAAGACAAATGTAATGGCCAGAAGTCTGGATATTGTGTGACACATTCTACGTAAACTTCATCATATTATTTAATAACCTCAGATATCAGGTATACATCAAATTTTCAGTAATCTGTTATGTCAAATCAATCTGTACCCTTTAAATGAGGTAAGAGTTCACTATTTTTCCTTGAAGAGTTTTCCGTATTTTTGGGTAACTTGCTATGACACGTTATAATCTAAAACCTGCTTTACCTGGAAACCGTTACTTTGCGCTATTGACTGAACTTTTCGCTCAAAGTTTCCCCTCACAAAATTTTCGTTAGAAGACGTTTTCGAGGTCATGTTTGTTAACTAGAAGTAGATGGACACTGCTCATTTATGGGAAGATGTAAGTGCATTTGAACTGTTTAAAGAGGACATTCCTTGTCATCGGACACCGCATATTTCAGCAACTGTCATTTAGCTTGTAGCTAAAACATTTTCATAAAAATAAGCAATATTTGTATTGCTAATAAAACTACCGTGATCCAAAATCAAAAGAGTAATGTTTTTATCCGGGGATATTTTCAGGTTTCTTACATATGACTGACTAGAATGACTGAATCACTACCTTTGGCTTATGAATTTTGTCTGATTATCAACTAGAATTACGTAAAATTATGCGCCAGTAAAGGCAGCCAAAATTGCAGAATTTTCATCAACATAGTCAAAAAAAATTTCTCTTAATTTAGAGCAACAGTAATATAACTTCTAAATAATGAAAGTTTTGTCAGTAAGTTATATAGCAAATTATACTTTATCAAAATGTCTCTGAAATAAAAAACAAGACTTTGACCTTGAAAAGTAGGCCACACCAATACAGTATTTTTGTGTGAAGTGGTAATTCTATTCAAGGGCCAATATAATTTTCAATATGGGTAAAATTTGATAAAATGTTGGAGTTATAATAATAATAAACTAGGCATCAAGAATAGTCAAAGTCAGTTCTGACACTTAGAATTAGAATTTATAAAGCTAAGAGAGAGAGAGAGAGAGAGAGAGAGAGAGAGAGAGAGAATTTCAAATTTAAACTGGAGTCATTGAGTTCGATTTTCTCTGTGACCGTGTGCAAATTGTTTATCATATGAAATGCACCATTTCAAAACATAACAGTTCTAGTTTTTTTTTGTTTTTTTTTTTACATAACATAGAAAGTTATACTGCACATACGTATTGGGAAACGTTGTTTGTTTTTTGCTTTTTAAGAGTTTTTTTAACAGTCTAAGTTGAAACTGTCGATGTGTATGTTTTCTCAGCTTCGCTACTTTTCAAAATTCGTTCACGTATCCTTTTCAGACGTCTGCAGGGGTAACAACAATTTACCTTCTAAAGTGTGAAAGGTTTTAAATTATGCCAAATTTTATCATTTTCATGAAAAGATGACAAAATAATAATAATAATGATGATGATGATAATAATGACCATGATGAAGATATAAAAGATACTGGTTATAAGGTTGTCAGGGAAATAACCAGAAGACAGCAATTTCTGTTTCATTGTCTGCATGGTCGACTGATCCATGATTTCAGTATCTCCACGAAAATAAACGAAAACTAAACTCATCTATTCTCCACCAACATTGCATAATACTAATTCCGACGAACGACCTATTAAGAGAGTTTTGAAGTCCTATATTATGATGAATGTTTTCCAGCTGAAATAACAATAAGGGACATAGAGGTAAGTATAATGTGGTGTGAGCAAAGAGTTTACGGCAACATGGGCGGCTTGAAATGCCCAAACTTAAAATTACATTTGTAAATGAATCATGATATATCCTGACAAAGATTCCGCAGTTTATGGGATCAAGAAAAAAAGGCTCAGATTTGAGCCTTTAAACAAACCTGTGACTTTTAAAAGTAGGTAGCTCATGGGTAAAAGATATTAGTAGGAAAATTATCGACTCAAAGTTTCAATAAAAGAAGCAGAAGATGATGAACTTAAATTAAACTAGAACCTTAACAATGGGGTGGAGGTCGAAAAAATCTTGGGGAAAAATAATCACCAACCCCAAGGTAAGTTTCCAGAAAATCAGAAGCGAAATTAATATCGAAAATAATTCTAACCTTAAAATTTATATCCAGGTTATAATACTGGATGTAAAGAATCCTCTCAAAGCCACTCCCCCACCCCCAAGAGGTTGGCACATACCAGACCTCAAGGAAATCAGAGAAAAATAAAATCATGGCATTTACGTTCACCTATACCCTTGATGAATTTTTTGAAAAAGAACATTTAAGCGATGAAGGTAAATATTCATTAGTTTTCAAGGCACTTCTTGCATACCTTCATCTAAAATCTGAGAAAGATAATATGTCGCCATTTGCAATGGTTTGTGATCTTGAAAAACAGGTCAAGTTAATACTTTACAATAAAATTCAACAACCTGCAAGATACCTACTCAACAAGTTTTGTTTAAGCCAGAGAAGGAGAAAAGGATGAAGGAAAACAATAATAATAATAATAATAATAATAATAATAATAATAATAATAATAATAATAATAATAATAACAACTAGATTTTACCCGTATCTGTTCTAAAAAACAGATGCAGCCGTTCCATATTTACACATCATCATCATTGCAGCATATGTCTTATTAGATATTGAAAATATTTTTTGGTAAAATTGATAATGAAAGGAATTCAGGTTATCATAATGATAAGTGGTTTTGAAGGAGTTGAAGAGCAAATGGTTTGTCGCACTTAGGATGGGGTGCAAAACCTCGCCCTCCGAAACCTCCCTTTTTACTCTCAGAACCTAATTATCACGTCATAAGCAGAACCTGAAGGCCGGGCGCCTCTAACGACCACAGTTGTTGAGATCTTGAGAATAAAATGCTAAGTTTCTTCTGTAATTTGACCTTGAATATAGGTCTAGGTAAGAACAAATAATTTGGGAAAATAATCACCAAGCTACCCAGTTCATCAGTGTGTGGGAAAATTAAATTTCCATCTTTAGATTGACATATAACATTGAAAAGTAGGGATAGGTTACTATACTTGGAAAACTAATGACAAACCCCAAGCTGCCTATTTACCAAGTTCCATCATAATCAAAACAAAATTGGACGTTGACTTTGAAATTGGTCTATGGTATTGGTAAACAGGCCAGGGTCAATAACACTGGGCCAAAAATACCTGCCAACCTAGATTTATCAAAATTAAGATTTCATTGTTGCCTGTGGAAAGATAGGTCAAGTTAAAAGATAATAGGGAAAGTAGTAACCAAAACTCTAGGGTCTTATCTACTGCGTTTCACCAAAATCAGCGAAAAGAAGAAAATGTTGACTTCTAAATTAGTCTATGACCTGGAAAAAGTAGTCAAGGTCAAAATTTTATTTCATGAAAATCAGAAAAAAACATTGAAAATAACTCTTGCGTTCAATTTTGTTTATTATTTTGAAATATCGTGATGGGGATCTTTCTAGAAACTTTAAATTCCTTTGATTTATTATATATGAATTTATCAGTTTTATTATTAATAATTCATTGGAAGGTTCACAGAGTGTTTTGGTTTTAGCAATTCTTTTTGAATTAGGAATCTCATTTGACTGTAGACTGAGAGGCCCCTTCTCTCTCCTCGAAATCACGGGTACTGTGAGGCATGCGCTGAAGGGAGCAGTGCACGTTGGGTTGGTAGCCAGCTATCTTGGGCATGATGGTAAGGTGGAATAAGATGGAACGTCTTTATGAAATGATTACAGACAAAAAGAATGATGGTGTTTTACTAATATCCTTAGCTTTAGATACTATGAAAATATTTTCAGCTAATATATATACATATATATATATATACACATATATATATATATATATATATATATATATATATATATATATATATTATTACACACACATATACATATATATATATATATATATATATATATATATATATATATATATATATATATATATATATATATATATATATATATATATATATATATATATATATATATATATATATATATATATATTATATACATATATATATATATATGTATATATGTATATGTGTGTGTAATCATATATATATATATATATATATATATATATATATATATATATATATATATATATATATATATATATATATATATATATATATATATATATAATCATGAAACTACAAATGTCGTTTAATATCAAATTCACGCTACCTCGAAAGTATCTCCGTTGGAGAATTATCACCGAAGGGAATTTATATAAGTGATAAATGAACAGGTACCACTGGGAAGAAAACCCTTGACATGGACCCATTCAACGACTCAGTGGGCGTTACCACCAGCGCCATCAAGAGAGGTATATATCATTACCGAAAACTGCTGTACTGTTTTTTCCCGTCGTGAGCGGGAAATTGTACTAGCCTCGGCAATGACCCACCTCCGCCATGATAGTTCGTTGGTGCGTTTGGAACACGCAGCTCTTATTATGACATTTTTTATCACACCGTGATTTATATACAATCATGAAGCTACAAATGTCGTTTAATATCAAATTCACGCTACCTCGAAAGTATCTCCGTTGGAGAATTATCACCAAGGGGAATTTATATAAGTGATAAATGAACAGGTACCACTGGGACGCGAACCCTTGACATGGACCCATTCAACGACTCAGTGGACGTTACCACCGCGCCATCAAAGAGTATAAATCATTACCGAGTCTGCTGTACTGTTTTTCCGTCGTGGCGGCAAATTGTGCTTAACCTCGGCAATGACCCACCTCCGCCATGATAGTTCGTTGGTGCGTTTGGAACACGCAGCTCTTATTATGAAATTTTTTATCACACCGTGATTTATATACAATCATGAAGCTACAAATGTCGTTTAATATCAAATTCACGCTACCTCAAGAGTATCTCCGTTGGAGAATTATCACGAAGGGGAATTTATATAAGTGATAAATGAACAGGCACCACTGGGACGCCTAACCCTTGACATGGACCCATTCAGCGACTCCAGTGGGCGTTACCACCGTGCCATCAAGAGGGTATAAATCATTACCGAGTCTGCTGTACTGTTTTTCCCGTCGTGAGCGGGAAATTGTACTTAGCCTCGGCAATGACCCACCTCTGCCATGATAGTTCGTTGGTGCGTTTGGAACACGCAGCTCTTATTATGAAATTTTTATCACACCGTGATTTATATACAATCATGAAGCTACAAATGTCGTTTAATATCAAATTCACTCTACCTCGAGTATCTCCGTTGGAGAATTATCACCGAAGGGGAATTTATATAAGTGATAAATGAACAGGTACCACTGGGACGCCATAACCCTTGACATGGACCCATTCAACGACTCCAGTGGGCGTTACCACCGCGCCATCAAGAGAGGTATAAATCATTACCGAGTCTGCTGTACTGTTTTTTCCCGTCGTGAGCGGGAAATTGTACTTAGATACTCTCGGTAGCGTGAATTTGATATTAAACGACATTTGTAGCTTCATGATTGTATATAAATCACGGTGTGATAAAAATTTCATAATAAGAGCTGCGTGTTCCAAACGTTACCAACGAACTATCATGGCGGGAAGTGTGGGTCATTGCCGAGAGTTGGTATCTTTAAAATCAAGTCACGACGGAAAAACAGTACAGCAGACTCGTAAACTAATGATTTATACCTCTTGATGGCGCGGTGGTAACGTCCACTGAGTCGCGGGAATGGGTCCATGTCAAGGGTTCTACGACCCAGTGGTACCTGGATGTCATTTATCACTTATATAAAATTCCCCTTCGGGTGATAATTCTCCAACGGAGATACTCGAGAAGCGTGAATTTGATATTAAACGACATTGGTAGCTTCATGATTGTATATAAATCACGGTGTGATAAAAATTTCATAATAAGAGCTGCGTGTTCCAAACGTACAAGAAATACGAACTATCATGGCGGAGGTGGGTCATTGCCGAAAAATAAGACAATTTCCCCGCACGACGGAAAACAGTACAGCAGACTCGGTAATGATTTATACCTCTCTTGATGGCGCCAAGGTAACGTCCACTGAGTCGTTGAATGGGTCCATGTCAAGGGTTCGTCCCAGTGGTACCTGTTCATTTATCACTTATATAAATTCCCCTTCGGTGATAATTCTCAAACGGAGATACTCTCGAGGTAGCGTGAATTTGATATTAAACGACATTTGTAGCTTCATGATTGTATATAAATCATGTGATAAAAATTTCATATATATATATATATATATATATATATATATATATATATATATGCAAGGATGAACAGAATAGCCAGAATTCATTTTCAGGAATTCATTACATTTCCCATCACCAGGGTCACTGATCTATAAAACTATATAAAATTAAATGAAACAGTAAGAAAACTATGCTGGCTAAGATATAGAATTGTGGAAACGGCCATAAATGACAACACTTCGGAATATACAATGATATTAAGTTAGAATACACGAAAAGCAAAATAAATGCCAGTATACAAGTTGGGAACATAAAAAAAATTAAGTAACAGAAAATTAAAATTTACAAAAATCAATGACTCGATAAAAAGAAACTACAAACTAATAATAATTATCTAATCAAATTACTGAGCAAAAAAACAAATATTATTCTTGAAAACATACTATATTCATGTCAGTGGTTGAAAGGTATGATGGCAAGTTAAGAGCAGAGACCAGAAATGAAACAGGGCGAAGTGGTGAGTGGTTTTAAAAACTAGGGTATGCACAATGGGACTGAGGTAGTTTGACTTTTGAGTTAGGGAGACTGCTGTATTAAATGGAGGGACCCCAAAAACGAAAGTAATAATCTGTTTGGTGTTTGACCAAGGAGGATTTGAAAATGACTGTATTGTAAGTGTTTGTGGCAGGATATATTGTGGAGTCGGAGGGCACTACTTCTTTTCTGCTCAAAGGTAAACCTGAGCGATAGCAACGAGAGTCGGTGCAAACCCTTACCTTACCTTACAGACCTTACAGTTCGTTCGGGTTGCCCCAGATCCCTCAGTGTGAGGCACCTCTAATGTCTACCAGAGAATTGCTAATGCATCTTCCGGTATATTTTGCATCTTCCGATCTTGGATGGTCTCTGATGCAGCTTAGATATCTGTCGAGCTTATTCGTAAACACATCTACGCTCACTCCTGATATGTTCCTCAGATGAGCTGGTAATGCATTGAACAGAAGCTGCATTATCGATGCTGGTGCGTAGTGGATTACTGTCCTGTGTGCTTTCCTGCTTTCCTTAGCTTTCCTGGTATAGTTTTGGGCACTGTTAATCTACCTTTGCTTGTCTTTCTGATATTTCTAACTCCATGATGTTTTCAGTAATTCCTTCTATCTGTTTCCATGCCTGCATTATCATGTAGCGTTCTCTTCTCCTTTCGAGACTATAAAATTTTAAGAATTGTAGTCTTTCCCAGTAGTCAAGGTCCTTAACTTCTTCTATTCTAGCTGTAAAGGACCTTTGTACACTCTCTATTTGTGCAATATCCTTTTGGTAGTGTGGGTACCATATCATATTGCAATATTCAAGTGGACTACGTGCATACGTTTTATAAAGCATAATCATGTGTTCGGCTTTTCTTGTTTTGAAGTGCCGGAACAACATTCCCATTTATGCTTCCTTATTTGTGATTGT
>NC_089791.1:67942655-67975155 GCF_040412425.1 Macrobrachium rosenbergii
ACGTCCTTCGATCATTTGCATTTTGCTTTTCCCATTTGATATTTCAATATAATGTAACTTAAAATTCAAAGAAGTACTAAAATGTTTTGTAAAGTCCCCTTGACATTCTCCCCTGCCTTGCCCTTCAACAATGATCACCCAGGTGTCAAATGAGGAGATAATTTCTTGACAGTACCCTAAGTCAATACCAATCCCTGACCTGACCATATTAATCCTGCTGGGGGGGAAAATCAGTAGCCCGTTGCACATTTACATGAACCCTTTGAGATTTCACACAACTCCACTATCATTAATAGTCCCCAGTCAATCTCGTCATGAGAGCTCTCTGAGGACCTTCCCCTCCTTTCCTTTACTTGTCATGCCATTAAGGGTCATTGTCTTGACTGATCCACACCTGCAACTCTTCCCACTTATCCACACTCCTCCACTCTAAATATTTCAGCATTGTCCTCTAGCTTTCTTGACCTTTGTACTGGCCAACTTTCAACGACCTTTCCAGATACCTGCCAGGATTAGCAGTGTGCCCAAGACGAGGACAAAGGATGATCCTATTAAGAGGAAACTGTCAAAACACGACCACCGTCGGCACCATTTTCTGTATAAATACGAGCTCCAATGTGCCCTCTCTGAGCTAGCGTATCTTACGATGTCTACCTGTCGAGAAGTCTGTCTGACTAAGGGCTCTGATCGGGTCCCCAATAGGCCTCCCTCTGATGCTGTCACTCTGAAGGTGGTTCTACCTCACTGACTTGCCCTCTGAGCGCTGATGTCTCTGTAGCCTGCCAGCACCCTTCTACTTCTGCTCCCTCTATGGTGGGGGACGCAGCCTTCCGCTAATGCCCGGCTATAGGAACCCGGCTCTGATCTCCTTCAAGTCTTGTCCACCGACTAAGGTAATGTGATGGAAGTTGTCTGTTTGGCCTCACCATTTTGTCTTTACTTGATTTTTTCTCCACCTGTTCTCCTATTTCCACATCCATACCCCTTTGCGTTCTCCCTCAGAGATTCATGTGATTTGATTGTGGTGTCTGATTTATCAATATTGGAAAACTAGTGTTAATTTTACATTTGCTTTGACTATAAGTGGTAACATACAGTTAATTATTCATGCCAGTGTCTTTCTATTTTGCTCATGTATTCCAAGTGAAGTGTTACTTAAAGTTCCTTCATGTATTACAACATCCCTGCTCTTGCAGATCCATGATGCAAGTACCTGTTGTGTGAAATTACCTGCAGGTCAATGGAGCCAGTTCCCTGCAAACTACACATGCCATACCCAGTCAAGATATCCAGAATCCCAGTGTTATCTTTGTCTTGCTTGCTGTACCCTATCTTGTACATTCTAGGGACCCTATCCCATCCTTGCGATGTGCATTAGCCTAAGAAGGCAGAGTTATACTGCTTGCACTTGTTTGGCACTCTTGCTTAGTGACAGTGATTTTAGTCCAGTAATTTGAACAGTGCCATGGAATTCCACTGATAGCTCCTGTAAATATTTTCACTTCTGATCTTTAGTGAATTATACTTCTAAGTGGACAATCTAAGTTTGCCTTGACCCCTTTATTTTTATGGTATTTGAGTATAGTCACTCTTATCCTTTCTGTTCACAGGAGTGTAGCCCTCTTGTTAGTCAGCTGCCATTATCTAGGTCATAATCAGAGCCATCCTTTATCCTCACGGCTCCATTGAACGTGAAAATATATATATATATTTATATATATATATATATATATATATATATATATATAATATATATATATATAATATATATATTTATATTTATTTATTTATTATATATATATATACATATATATCTGTATATATACATATATACTGTTATGAACTGCTATTGGGTTCATCGGGTTCTTTAAATAAAAAAAACATAAAGATCGGGACTGAGAAAATCTGGCAGCAACTGAGGCAAACAAAGAAGGAAGGAGCAAAGCAATATAAAAACAGACAAAACAATACAAAAACTGATGACCCAGTTAAAATTATAATTTATTAGATAAACAAAAGTGAACATTCAAAATTTTTAAGTTGCTCATATACAAAAATATTTCACATAAATTTGAATCAGTAAATCAGAGGCAACTAAAAAATCACAAAAATTGACAGCTAACATAAATTATTGTTATATTACAGAGACCTGAAAACAAAGTAAAAATTACATAATTATAACAATAACAGGCAACAGGCAACACGACAAACAGTTTACTATAACAACACTTTTGTCATAATAAATACATTAAGCATGAATAAAATGGGACCATAAACTAATAAACATAATCAGAGCAACAGGGTTACGACAGTGAGACAAAGTCATAAAACACAATATTATTAAACCTCCTGAGTGCAATAAACATTAACAGAAAAATAATTGCAAAAACCTTAGGTTCGCAAACCCACTGCAAAAAATAGTGCAGGACACTCCAGCAATCGGGAAAACGTGACATTAGAAATACAAAACAAATATGCACACAGACTGAGCTGCACATGTCCGCAGATGAAGCTGCAACACAGCTGAAGCTGCTAACCAGGGGCTGTGATCCTCGACGAAACAGTCGAGGCTGCTTCCTCAGACGAAACTGGCACTGCTGGACATCATACTTGTGCTTCACCCTGCAGGTCCCGAGTTCCAAAAAAATATGCACTCAACAAAGTCCCCATCTGTTTAGGATCGATCAGATCTTACCAATACTGGCTCTACAAAGAAATCCTCCATGCTGCTTATGACTTATCAGGTCTCCATCCCATTACTGACCAACTGTAGTCAGAAACAAATCATTCATCACCTCGCCTACACAAAATTAAACCAACAAAACAGGTGGAATGACCCTTACTGGGAAACAATTGGAGGGCAATAGTTCTGACTGTTCGAGCAAACAAAACAACTGAATGAGGTGCTAAAGTTCCTTATACCTCCCTAACCCCGACAAAAAAATTGAAGAACAGTTTTTTTAAATATGTAACTACACTCTCCTTCGATGCCATCCCAGTCCTGCCAAATAAAACAGAAATGACCCTGTCACGGTCACCAACTGTTATGAACTGCTGTTGGGTTCTTCAGGTTCTTTAAATAAAAAAAAAAAACATTGGGACTGAGAAAATCTGGCAGCAACTAAGGCAGAAAAAGGAGGAGCAAGCAAAGCAATACAAAAACTGAGACCTTAAAACTAATTTATTATCAGCAAAATTTACAGTTGCTCATATACATACTTTGCAGATGAGTCAGTACCTTAACAAACTTTAAAGTTGTCATAACTTATACCTGAATCATCAGATAAACCAAAAGTGAACATTCAAAACAATACGAAACAGTCGATGCTGCTTCCCCAGAAGAAGGTGGCACTGCCCAACATCATACTCGTGCTTCGCCCTGCAGGTCTCGAGTTCCAAAAACGTATTGCCGTTACATCCTGACTCAACAAAAGTCCCCCATGCTGCATAGGACTGATCAGGTCTCCATACTGATAGTGACTCTGCTAAAGAAATCCTCCATGCTGCTTATGACTTATCAGGTCTCCATCCCAATACTGACTAACTGTAGTCAGAAACTGGCCACCAGTCATCACCTCACCTACACAAAAATAAACCATAAAAACTGGTGGAATAACCCTCACTAGGAAACAATCAGGAGGCAATAGTTTTGACTGTCTCAGCAAATAAAACAACCGAATGAGGTGCTAAATTTCTTATGATATATATATATATATATATATATATATATATATATATATATATATATATATATATATATATATATATATATATATATATATATATTACGTATTTATTGAACTATGTGCCAGCTTAACAGTGGCACATCCATTGCAGATGCAGTTGTGTCAACATTGAGGTTTTCATGGTTGAACAGTGGGATCTGACATATGCATTTGAGTCTGTCATGATCCAAGCGCATGGAGGCAGTGTGATCTTTCAAACATTGAACTGATGCCGCCGGAAGTGTCCAGGTTCTGGTGAGGTATGTGTGTGTGTTTGTGTGTGCGATCTCCCACTGCATATTATCCGGGGGATAGACTCTTGCAGGAGGATTGCATTAAGAGACTGGGGTCTGTTTTGGTTAGTGGTGAAGTGTGGGAAAATCGCCACTGGAAAATCTGTTATTTGTCACCATAGAAAGTGAGTACCATGATTGATGAACATGTATCTTTTTCAGACATTTGATAGAAAGACCCAGTTGTGCTGCAGTGAAATTCCTCTATGCATTTTACTGTTTGTTCTCCATTGCACATTTTTCTGTTTTGAATATGTATGTTAATCAACACCATTTCAGGTTTTAATATATTGATATGTTTCTTTCAACAGGAATTCTGGTTTCGTCCTGAGAGGATGAATATTTGGAAGTGGTATTTACTCTTTACATACTGTATGACATTTTTTTTTTGGTCTAGAATAATTATGACCTTATTACAGTATTTGATGACCAGGGTGTTATTCACTAATATTGCTTGGTATAGAATTATTAATATGTTTGTTTGTGAAACAGTATTTCTTTTAGTTATGAATTCCATTTATAGTGTGTGGAATTCACTCCATTTCATGATCGTAGCTTTTACTGAATCACTTTTGTTAAATTTACAAATAAAGTCTAGTTTGTATGTCAGTGTTTAATTTCAGTAGCCCTTTGTTTTAAGATAGACACAGTGAGAGGAGTTGACGAGGGAGGAAGGATTTGCTAACCCAGGGATGAACCATGCTACCACAGACATCTTAGAGAAGTAAGATGATTGATTCTGTTCTTAAAATAGATACAGCAATAAAAGATGGCCCTATCTGACCTGGGGATTGTCCATTTAACAGATATATATATATATATATATATATATATATATATATATATATATATATATATATATATATATATATATATATATATATATATATATATATTTTATGGATTTGTGGTTAGGAAGATTAAAATATGTCCTAGTTCTAGCATTTGCTAACAGGACCTCAAAGCATAAACCAAAAAAAAAACGTGAAGAGGAGGTAGAAGGTCACGAGCAAGATACCCTGATTAAGTAAATGTTCATTTATTTACACTGTAGAGAATAAATTTAACAGCAAGTAGTACATGGCATCTCAATTTAATAGTATCAATGCAATGAGTGAAAAACACTCGGCAACAGGGACATTTTTCCCCTAGATAATTAAGTTATTCTTGACTGCAACTGTTTGTCGGTTGGAATTCAGGCAACTTGTGTTAGGAAAAAAACTTGCACTAATCACGTACATGGACATCAACTTCTGGAATGCAGAGAGATATCTGATGAGTATAAATCACCTCAACAGACCTATCATATGGACATAAATAACAAAAGCAAGATTCGAGAGGCTTATTAATTAACTGATAGATAGATCACTGTCAAAGGGGAGAATTAATTCATTAATTCACTAAATTCAAAGGGACTCTTGATATAATTTCACTGCACTTGTAGAGAACAAGGAAAGGGATAAATAAAGATGAAAAGTTTTAGATAAAGAATTAAGCATAAGGGCGGACTCATTTCAATTCCAGGCGTACCTTATGCAATTTGACTATGCTTTAGCAAAAGCATTGAAGGATCTTCGGTCCTTCTTCAGATGTGGGCAGGCAGAATCAGTGATTGCTTAATTTCAGGTCATCAATGGAGAGAGAGAGTCGCCCTTGGGGAAGTCTTGGTAAGGGTTTTGGAAGAGCTTTTTGCTGCGACGACGGCTAGCTCGCTACTGACTTTCTTGTCGTCAAAAACAACTCTCTGGCCGGCAGGATGCCTTGGGGCGGTGTCTCGCTTCGCACGACCTGGAATACACAAGAAGTCCGAGAAGAATTTGGGAAGGCATATGCAGGTGTTCTCTCTGAGGAAATATTAACACAGGGGGAAACTTGGGTTCGACTTGTCAGCCCCTAAAAGTACCACTCTGCTCTATAATTTTATTTGCTTGTTTAAAAATGAAAATGTTCAGTTTTTATCAAGCAAAAGGCCTGATATTTATAAAATACACACACACACACACACACACATACATATATATATAAATATATATATATATATATATATATATATATATATATATATATATATATATATATATATATATATATATATATATATATATATATATATATATATATATATATATATATATATATATATACTAACGAAGGCGAAAGGAAAAGTCATCGCTTTGTCAAGGCTGCAATTATTGAAAAGCCATCTTACAAAAGGTCACAATAAAACATCGATATATACATTAGTTATCAGAAAATAAAAACAAGGGGAATATGCACAACATATACCTAAACAGCAAGGAGTGATAAGACAAAAAATACCAGTTTTTTCCAGAGCCCTGCAAAACCAAAAAGAACGGAAGAAATGCGGACATAATCAAAAGGTTTAGAAATAAACAACTTCTGTACAATTGTTTGTTGCTTAACCTTTTGTTTATGTTCTCCTTTCTTTCGTTCTTTCTTGCTTTTGCTGAACGAAAGAAAGAATTTAAACAAGAGGTTAAGCACAAACAATTGGACAGAGGTTGTTAATGCTTAACCTTTTGATTATGTTCGCCTTTCTTCCATTCTTTCTTGCTTTTGCTGGGCTCTTGAAAAAAACTAATATTTTTAGTCTTATCACTCCAGCGGTTTAGGTATGTGTTGTGCATATTCCCTTGTTTTTATTTGTCTTATATTTTATGTATATATCGATATTTCATTGTGAATTTTTGTAAGATGGCCTTTAAATAATCGCAGCCTTGAAAATGCGAAGGTAGCAACTGTCGTGAAACCTTGGCATAATAAACTGGTAACAATGGTGCCTTTTCCCTTCGCTGTCGAGACTGTGTCCTGAGTCAAGATCACCTATATATATATATATATATATATATATATATATATATATATATATATATATATATATATATATATATATATATATATATATATATATATATATATATATATATATATATATATATATATATATATATATATATATATATATATATATATATATATATATATATATATATAATATAAATATTATATATATATATGTATGTATAATATATTATAAATAAATATATATATATATATATATATATATATATATATATATATATATATATATATATATATATATATATATATATAAAGGTTCTTTAATATACTCAGGACAATGACTGACAATAACAAACAAAGGAGGGAAAACAACAAAAACAATAAAATGAGCTTAAAATAATATTTACAAGTTCAGGTCTGGTAAAAAGATAAAACCATAAATACAAAAATAAGCCAAAAGGCAGCACTAAACAAAGGCAAGTTAAATAAACAAAAAGTTCTGTACAAAAATAAACAACAGCAGGCAGAAAAAAAACCAAACATACGTCCTCCATCAGGGCACAAATGTTATGTGCAACAAAAACCCACCAACCAGAAACCCCGATGGAGACGTCATGTCATCAAAGATGAGCAGCTCGTGGTCACACGACTACGTGGTGCACTACCACCTCTACGACGTGCTCCACTTCGCAGGCGTGCTCAATTTGCTGCTCAAAAACTCGACCAACGTCGACTGCCTGCTGCTGTGGTATATGGCGAAAAAAAAACGGCAGCTCACCGACGAGAACATCAAAACAAAAAAAACTTGAAGGTAAGGAGGCAGCAATCCATAATACATAAAACCATCATAACACAATATATATATATATATATATATATATATATATATATATATATATATATATATATATATATATATATATATGTATATATATGTATACATATAATATATATATATATATATATATATATATATATATATATATATATATATATATATATATATATATATATATATATATATATATATATATATATATGAAGATACAGAAGCCCAATACACAATATACACGTCGCAACCAT
The DNA here is from genome assembly GCF_040412425.1 of Macrobrachium rosenbergii. Taxonomy (NCBI): domain Eukaryota; kingdom Metazoa; phylum Arthropoda; class Malacostraca; order Decapoda; family Palaemonidae; genus Macrobrachium; species Macrobrachium rosenbergii. Next base: position 67,950,580 of record NC_089791.1, read on the forward strand.
AAATTTCAGTAACTTCTTGCTTCTGTAACTGGTGATATAGACAAATGTTATGTAACAAGAGCATGTATAATGCATATACAGGCGTGGCAATGAGACGTTTTGGTATATAAAAAGTGACCAGTAGCTTCATACATATACATACATATATATATATATATATATATATATATATATATATATATATATATATATATATATATATATATATATATATATATGTATATATATACACCAAAATATATATACCAAAATATATGGTTCAACAGTATATAGTGTTTATTCCTTATTATTAATCATTATTATATTATATTATTAACCTAAATATTAGATTAATCATTATTAATTAGATTATTAACCTAATGCCTATCAATGTATCTCGCTAGAGAGTGGTCTTTCAGAATTTAAAAGATATCTAAGAAGCGGTACTTTCAGTGACTAAATATCGTTCAAAATTTCAAACAAATAACAAACTTCTAAACAAACCACCTTACACATGTTTAGTGAAAAATGTTGAAAGAAAACAATCACTGAACGATAAGTTTCATACTCTCCGAGTTTGATCAAAACTGGGAAAAATAAAATCCTCTCCTTTAAGTTGAGTAAGGCTTTGAAAAATAAGAACTAAAAGTTGATTCTCAGAATTGACTTGCGAACTTGTAAAAATAGATAAATTCCAAATAAACAAAATAATGATTTGTACGCAGCCTGTCGAATTCTGAAGACCCGAGACCTAATAATTTTACTTTAATCTGAACTTCATCCTTGAAAGATGGGTAAAGGTCGAAAATAGTTTGGGTGAGAAACGACGAAAATACAGTGACTTTGATCTTTGACCCATCTCGTGATGGCTCAGTGGTCAAAAGTCACTGTACATCGTTGTTTCTAAACCAGGTAGCGGTTCGAATCCCACTGTGGGCTAGGCACTTATTCTTCAGGTGAAGTTATTCCCGATGAATAGTGAACTGGTTATTGAACGAAATTTATAGCTTAGTTTTTGTGAACATAAAAAAAATGTTACGGTGTCTGTGACGAAAATTCATTTTTTGAGTAAATAACGATCGATTCTGAAGGTACCTACTTGCGACATTTTATCATTCGCAGAGAAAAAGTAGTAATTAATAATAATAATAATAATAATAATAATAATAATAATAATAATAATAATAATAATAATAATCAAAGTTACTTTCCTGTGCATCTAATATTTCTCCCTTAGTCCTGTTCTGCAGCTAACCAGTAACCATTCTGACCACGTTGTTAAGTGGGATTCCTCTCTGCGTGCTGCTTCTTTTGATTGAAACTATTCATATAGGACTGAGCTCTATATAGATATCCTTTCTCTTATTTTGGCTTCCTGCATGCAGCTCCAAACCATCCTGGCAAATTAATCCTCTCCTGTTTCTACCTAATCAAAAAACATCATGTTGCAAAGGCAGCACAGAGACCTGATGATGCTACTCCTATGGCTATCCTCCACACGTATTATTCTTGAAAGCTTCCCCGTATTGTGTAGGCCCGAGATTATCAACTGTAGTTTTTTAGGGCTCCAAGTATCCTCCCAGACACTGATGTTAGCCTTCCCATGCGGCTATGTCCTCAGCTCACTGCGCACAATACGCCTGTCTTCTGTTAACCAAGAAGTGAACGACCCTCATCATGACGGTCTCGAGCCTGTGTTATGAAAGAAGTAGTGAAGTCGACTGGACATCGGAGGAGGGCTAACGACGGTCCACTGGAAAAGTCACCAGAGTCGTTGCAGGAGTTAAATTTCTGAAATTTATTATACACATCATTGATGAGCGATAATTAAGATCATTTTTGTTTGTACAAAATCTTCATATACCGATAAAACACTGAACCCTTAACCTTAACGACAACTGTCCTCATCGTCAAAGGAAATTAAACAAATGCTTTATATCAGGCTTCTACTTGAAATTTCCCTAACCTTGTCAATCTAGATTGTTGCGGTTATATACTGTATACTATACATCTGTTGCTCACGGTGCTGCCGGGTGCAGAGGCTGTTGATCCTGTGCTGGGACAACAATACGTGTTTAGCAGTTCGTTTGTCCAGGGAACAGATCTGGATATTCAACTTCCTGAAGAATCTGGATAGTCTTGCTTGTCTGAGGATAAGGCGGGCGCTTACCTTAGCTACACTATTGAACTAATGTTTTTAGCTAATGTTTATATTGAGTTAAAAAGTATTTCCTCCATTACCCTTTTCCATTTTCCATTCATTGATTTTATACTATGTAACAAATTACTTTCCTTGAATATCATTCTGCTGTCGAAGTCACAGCAATTTGCGATTGTTGCACTTTTTCTGTCATTTTCATTAAAGTTTTCTTGTGCTACCGACAAGTTTTTACGGGTTTCACTCCTCATTTCCCACATACGCCAATTACCAATTGTTGCAATTGATGATCTATACGCCGGGTTCGTCCTTTTCCTTTGTTTTCCCTATTCAATAAGGAGTTGACAGGAAATTTTTCAGAGATGGAATTCCAATTTATGCTCTTAACCTTCAGGAGTCCTAGTGATTCCTTCTAATTCACTGTGACAGGGTAACCTAATTTCTCTCTCTCCGTTATCCAGCTTCACTTTAATTGCGATTATTTTTCTTGCTTTTTTGAGACCAAGTCTTGACGGAATTTATCTTCCTCAAATGATAGCTGCAAAGACTCTAATCAAAAGAGCTACCCATACTCCTTTTAACGTTAGCACTATGGTGAAAAATAAAAAGTATGGAGGAATCGGATGATTTATTTCACAGCACACTTTAGTTTTGAAACCCTGTTTTTTTTCTTACGCGTCCGAAAATGGGAAGATTGTTGTCCTGGAATTTTTCCAGTGGGAATTTACGGGGCGGTTCTTTGGATTTGGCGCTATCTAGAAATGAATTTCCATCATTTTACTCTCCTACTCCAGCAAAGTAAAAATGTCTTACACTTACCCCTTTCATAACATTGATTGTATTTCTGTCATTTTGATACTGGGTAATAAAATCACTTGAAAAATTAGAGTGTATCAACAGTTTGAATAAGAAAGAAAACATTGGAGAATAGCCGTACCAAGAACCTGCGAGCATCAGATTTCAATCTTAGTTTTTGCATGACCATTGCTAGCCTGATTTCAGTGGTCTGAATCACAACGATTTCCGAAATAAAAGACTCAAACTCACGCAGTGATGGGAAAGTGAAGCCGAGTTTCCATGCAAGAGGCACTTCTTTCCCTCTTCGGACAACCTTTTAATAAGACCTTACATGACTTTGCAATTACCATAAGGATGCAGTAAGAAGGATAATCATCTATGGTTTGAATTGAGCAAATCATTAAGATCGTACAGTTCCCTCACACCACAGTTTCTGCAAATGTTGTAAATTCAGCTACCGGGTTTATTTCATATTGCAAGCATTTTGAATAAAAGTGAAGTCTGTGAAAGAAAAATGAGAATTATTTTCAAGTTCTCTCGGACTCTTAGATACAAAATGACAAATAAAAATTGCATGTAGATTGTGAGATTCAACAGACTGTGAAAACAGAATGAGACTTTCGAGATGCACTTGAAATAAAATGGAAAATTTCTCCCGAAAATCCTTGCCAGAACTCGGAATTTTCACGTGCGTAAAATGTAATTGGTTTCCGCCGGAGTCATAAAGGAGGAAAACTTCGTAGATATTTGACAAGGGATTGAAAAGGGAAATATGTCAGGCAAAAAAAAAGGAAAAAAGTGCCCTGTTCCCTGCAGGCCCAACCGACGAGGTATATCGTCCAACGGATAATAAACTGGGGAGACTACACAGAGGCTGGGTTTGATGGAGTGGTGGGGACGCAGCGTTAAAAAATGAACTCGAGGAACAAAAATGCAAAATGGGATTAAGTAGACTTGAAAATTCCGGAAAACACGGCAATTAAGTGATGAGAGCCACGTTCGGAAGACGATGGTTATGTTGATGTTAGCCCTAGGGAATCATAGTAGGCTGTTCTTTTGATGTTGAGGGACGGATCGGGAATGGTAGTTATGTCCGGGCAGATGGGAAAGGCGATCTTAGACAAAGAAGTAATGATTATCGTAATTTGTTTTAACAGATATTCTGATATTTTTTTGTGTACTTTCAAGTTATAATATGAATAAGAGTTTAGAGCGCTCCTCAAATGTTTTCATTATTAAATTTTAATGAATTGGATTTCGAACAAAGCGTTCCTGGGAATGCTGATGTTTGCAGCGCTAACAACATGTCTGGATTTATAAATGCGGCAATGCGTGTATCTTTAATTACCTGAGGATACTGTATATCCAAACGAAGCATAGTTCCTGGAAAAGTACTAGGCTATCAAGCAGAGACAATATTACTATAGTAGTAGTAGTAGTTGTTGTTGCTGGATCTGTCATCACTGTTGCCATGCAGATTCATTCTACTACAACGTTTTTACAAATCAAGATTTATTGCGCATGTCTGTTAGCATCGCTGCACCCAAGGCAGCCAGTAAAACTATAAATGAATAATTTTGACCTCTTGTTCCAGCTATTCTTATTATTACTCTCATACCTCGTTTTGAACGTGTGAACTCTCATACGGTATTCAAGAAATTTCATTTTAAACGTAAAATTCATCCTAACTAGAGAACCTGTCGTTCAAAGCTGGAAAACTCTGAAGTCACCTTTAAAGGCCTGTCCACACTAGGAAACATTGTTTGGAAACAAAGTTTGCAAACTGTTTGCAAACAGTTTCCAAGCTGTTTGGAAACGGTTTCCAAACTGTTTACAAACAATTTCCAAGAAACTGTTTTCAAACAGTTTGCAAACTTTGTTTCCAAACAATGTTTCCTAGTGTGGACAGGCCTTTACATTGACGGGCCTACTAGCGAAAACTTTTGAACAGAGTTCCTAGTAAACATTGAACCACCAGTGTTTAAGATCTCATTTTATAGCATTGTTCTCTGCATTATTTGTCGTAGGGAGAAAAGAGTATCAAGACTGAATACCCAGGTAATGTCTGCAGTCTTTCTACTAAATAATGGCCAATTAGCAGCAACACTGACCGGAGAATACCCTGATAGATGTTTATATATTTTGCCTATAGCGGAAGCTTCTTTGCTGCTTGTCATACCTATGATGTATTCATGTATAGTTTAAGTTTCTGGAGGTCTTTTGGATTGTGTAACTTTATTACATGATACAGTATTTCGTAGTGTAATTCATAGACCATATTTCAGTCAAGATATAAGCTAAGGTACATGTATGTTTTCAATGTTGTTCTGGATCAATTTTGCACTGGGCAAATGAAAGTTTGTTCACTTCGGTACTTTCAGGATAAATTTTCATCTAATTCCAATCTCTAACAATCTTAAGAAACTTTGTCAAATGATGACCATAGATTGTTAGAGCTTTTTGGACATCGGATGAGCAATTGATCCTGATTTACTTGTAACTGAAAGCTGAATAAATAATACACTCCATCTCACCGGCTTTCTGCTTGAACTCACTATGTTCATTCTGTAAAGCTGCTCCTGTTCATCATGCTATATTTACTACTTCGGGCTCCGAACATAGTCGGCCGCCAGATGTCCATGTTATACCAGGTAATAAGTGAAACTAGAGACCTCGAGAGTCAGTCGATTTTGGTAAATATCCAAGTTTCATCAGTTCTCCATTTCAGTCACTCGTAGAATAAGCATCTCCTGTCTCCCTCTGAAATCCTTAACTTTTGAACAGCCTCTGTTTGAGAACTAAGCTCATCCTCACCTAAAACTGGTAATTTGTTAACACTTTTTTACATATTTCCATTGCAGCACCTAAATTTTATTTATGCGTGTCTTTTTCCATTTTTGTCTACTGACCATCTAATAACGAAAAAACAGCATTTAGGATGTCATCTTATGAAATTCAAAGCGATTTTTCTAATGATCTATCCCCTGTTAATCATCAAATCTTCTTTTGACATGGTTATGCTTTCTTACACTTCCACAAATGAAATCATCCCCGATCATACTATAGGAAAGGAAAAGCCCTTTTTGCATAAAACTTTCTCTATATTAGCTGCTTAAGCAGGAGGCTCATCAATAGCGTGGTGACCTTGCCACAGAACTCACACACGCAGTACTGTACACCACTCAACTTTACCTTGCAAGCACTCTTGCGTTTCATAGATTTATTTGAAGGCCCTGCCTTTAACAACACTTTCAGATAATTAAGCCAAAACTTTCTTGGCTTCTCTCGCCAAGCAAAGCCTCCGAAATAAGGACATTTTCACCAGTCTATCATTCTTAATTCTCTCCATATGACCATACAAAAAACAAATAATTTTGTTTGCATCCTTTTACCAGTGCTTTTATTATATCTTGCCATTTATCGCATTCTGAATCTTTCTTACTTTACAAATACTGTACAAACCATAATTCATTTCGTGTCTCACTGCTTTACTTTCCTTCACATTTCACTTTCAGCATCTTATCCATCTTCATCATCTTAGATGAAGCCAGAATTGTGCTGGCACGGACTCTTGCTCTAGGGCAGCCAGTAAAAATCCATTAAACTACACAATCATTTTTTAAAACTGCATTAAGAATGAAAACTTTGCAATCGTAACCATGAAATCTTCATCTCTTTCGAGGTTATGCAAGACACAAAAGTGGGGTTGGTCAAAAAATCCCCTATGCATCCAAACTAACATTATCTTCTGTAATCATGACCAATTCAAACTCCATTCTTTAACACTTTTCTTATCCTACAAAATTGTACCTCTTTTACTTCTTTCTCTGATTTCTCTATGCCCTCCATCTATAAATATTTTAAACAGCCAAGGAAGCATTGCACGTCCTTGACTGAGAGTCACCTTTACATCAGCCAAGGCATTATCCTGTTTTCTTAAAAGCTTATAATCATTCCCAACAAAGTTCCTTCTACTGCATGCGGTATCAACTGTTTCAACTTCACAATCATCTCTTCCAGCACTAGCAAGTTTTTTCTAGGTCTGTGTATCCCACATATATATTTTCCCTTGGTTCCAAAACTTCGCGCAAGGCTCTGTCATAATAAATCATTGATTATACACTCTTTTCCTACCAACTGTACTGCAGAACTCTTAGGTTCTCAATGAAAACTTCCCAGGTATACTGAGTAATACTTTGGAATCGTCTCTGCCACCATATAATACTCATTATTCCTGTCGCCCATTTCCTTAGGCCTTCATTCACGTACATTTTATACAACCTTATCAGTCGTTCAGTAATTCATTATCACCACCACCATGAATTATCTCACTTGTAATCCTGTCAACTGCTGGAGCCTTTTCGTTCTTAAGTCTTCACCTGCTCACTTTACACCTCTATTGTCCTTTCCTATTTACACTAACCCTCCTCACTCTTGCATCATTCAGCCCCGCCTATCTTCTGTCACTTAAATGTGTCAACTTTCAAAAAACCCACCCCATCGACACAAGACTTCATTCATTTTAGAATTTGTCTAGAGATTTGGATTTTTATTCTTAATGTCATCTACTCATTAACCTTGCTCTCCGCATTTACTTCCCTAACATTTCCTTAATCTCTCTAAAGCACTTAGCAAGTTTTATATGAAGCAAGAAAAAGCAACAGTTGATCTGGGTCCATCGTCACAAATCTGCAAAAAGAGGAGTGAGTTAACTATGACCAAGTCATAGAGCATGAACTGCTGCTAATACAATTTGGTCCGATTCAAAATAATTTATGAAAAATAAACAGAATAACCAAGTCTAAGTAAACTAATTAACATTCGGGCTGACCATATCCTTTAGAATTACGTAAACTAAACAGCCTTTCATATTCCATTCGTAATGGACGTAATAATATGTTGAGTATGTCACATTGTCAAATGAAGTAAAATCCTGAAGTTTTCAATTTCTCTCTATGCATTGCTTTTTTTCATCAAGTTACAGTTGTTTGTCTTTTCACAGGATTTTTATCTGTTGCCTATTCTTTGAATAGTACGTTTCGCCGAGAAAGGTTTTTCTGCCCTCCTTGGCCGGTTTTCTTGGTGCTCACTTCGTGGATTTTCTCCCTCAGGTCTTTGCAGACGAAACGTGGCCAATGTTCGTTTGTTTCTGTCCACGATTTCGCCTGAGAATCTAAGAAGGGTTTTCATATTCCAGCAGTGGGGACTTCTCTCCTTTCATTTAACTTTCTTACGAGATATGGAGGACACTGACCACACTTTTGAGTTGTTCTTTACTGTCTCTTATGCTCCTAATGAATCACAATAGTGATCTCAGATTTATTCAGATTCAGTCCATTAACAAAGGATAAAGATACTGGGACTTGCACGAAATTAAAGATATTCCCGCTGTTCACACATCTTTTTTTCAAAATTTACGACAGAGCACGTGCTTCTTAACTGTTACCGATCACAAAAGGAAAACATTAATTACAATAATAAAATTTGCAGTTTAATTAAAATTCCGCTCACAAATCTTAAAATAATAACAGTTTACGTCTTTTCTGCTTCAGAAACTTAAGAAGATTTTTTTTTTAATATTTCAACCTACTCTGTATCGAAATACGGGCTATATTCGTCAAAACATGTGGTAATTGGAGGCTGCATTTCGAGGTTCAAAATAATTAGAGCAGTTCAACTCCTAAACCATGAGTGAAAGCACTAATTGTTTCCTGAAGAGTCACTCGCCCAACTGACATCAGAAATTGCTGCAACAATGCACAAGGATTAGTGTTGAAATCATCTTGATCCTTATCGGTCACTATTTATTATGTACCTTTATTATATTTATGGGACTTTGTGTCATCATGTCAGTGTCCAAGTCATTATGACTTCTATTTAACTGAGAATTGTAGAAGAATTTAGTTTTGTAGTAACAATTATTTTATCAAAGTGTTCGTAGAACATGAGGTTTTTACCAAACTCACCAGTGTGACTCCACGTGATTAGAATTTTATATATGAAGTTTTAGTTGAAGGTCGTCATTTTCTTATCCATCTTCATCATCTTAGATGAAGCCAGCATTGTGCTGGCACGGACTCTTGCTGTAGGGCAGCCCGTAAAAATCCATTAAACTACACAATCATTTTTTAAAACTGCATTAAGAATGAAAACTTTGCAATCGTAACCATGAATTCTTCATCTCTTTCAAGGTTATGCAAGACAATTCCTTTCCCTTTGAAGTCTTGGGTTCACCAGGCGCTTGACTATGTTGGTTTAAATTATTACATTATTAATGCTCATTCAACAGGAAAGAGAAAATCACTCATCCTTTGTCTTGACAAAGTTCTGTCATCAATGGAAGGTTATCCATCAGTTGATTCATTTCATGGAGGTGATCAGTTTTGAGGTTTTCGAATACAGCGAGGTCGGTCTTACCATCGTGTTCATGTGCTTGTATGGCGTCCCATTTTATTTATGTGGGAGATGAACCCACATGAATAAAAACCGGAATAAGATAGAAATTATGAATAGAAATTTATAATTCCTGACAGACATTGGGAATTATGTATTCCTCAACTAGACTTTACCACTTTAAGCATTTTTAATTTTTCAGTATCTCATACAATCCATCTGCTATAGCCGTTTGCTACAGGCAGAGAAATAGAGATATAAGTCATTTTGTCTGGAATTGTTAAAAAACTGATTAAAATATAAATTGTTAAAAGTATTCCTTGCCCATTCAGGAATTTGCTGAAAGATACCAAACTATGCCCCTTCCTGAAGACTGTGTTTATTAGGCGGGTTTTTTAGTCAGTTCAAGGTTGTGTTTTGAGTCTGTCAGATGTGTTTTTGGTTGTTTTTTGTTCCTCTTCAGAGGATGTGATTTGACACTGGTTTCACATTGATTTATATGCGTAAGAGGAGTTTCCCATTGGCCTTGATTAGCTTCATACAAAGACTTTGCTGTTATTTAAAAACTTGTGCTTAGGAAGTAAATCGGGAGGTTTACAGGTAAACTGTCACAAGCAAACTAACGTTAACTGATTCACGGTGGCGACACCATCTCAGTCACATTGACAGGATCAAGGCGGAAATTACTGACATTTTTTAACAACACCCTTTTCATATGATAACTGATATGATAAAGGGAATGCCACGTGGCACTCTAATGCCAAAAAGTCAAGAAATGGAATTTTAGAGAATGGCAAACTTATATACATTGAACAGAATAATAAAGCCTAGTGATAACTCAGCTACTGGAAACAGCCAAGGGAAAAGTCATCCGTCTCATCTGGCTCTCCAAAACAGCAGACAGGTCAAGGGGTGATGTTATGCAGAGGAATATATGTCTGCAAAATGTGGCAACCAAATTGTAATCAGTGTTGGGGTTCAGGGTCCTTCAGGAAATGGGCTAACCAAATTTCTAAGTGAGAACAAATGACAGGTGATCTAGGTGAATATTCAGATATTATCAGCTCTAATAAGGGAAACATTTCAAACATTGGTAGGTTTGTGACCTTGAAAGATACAGCAATAAAAAAAAGTGGTACTGAACATGTAAGTCGTATATTGAATGCCTGAAGAACAATGATTTATTGCCAAAATTTGATTTGCTTCTGAAACAATTTGCTCACGCAAATATGAAGTCTCAGACCACATGGTTCAGGTGATGTCAGTGTTGCGCAAGCTCATGGTCAATCAAGTTCTCACTGGTTACCTGCAGACCTTACCGGTGTGGCAGTGAAGCATGGGCTGAACAGGGGCCCCCAAAAAAAAAGACAGAAAATGGAATACATGCGAAGAATGATACCTGTTTCTGTGCCACTTGTGTATTTCTACAGTTATATACATGCTTAGATTTGTTATGTACCAGTATATTTGTGAAAAAATTAAAATAGTGATGATGTACAAATTATCATGAGTCTACCTTATAGCACAGGAATGCTGTCTGACACTGACATATAAACACACTAAAAATTATGTAAGTATAAGCACTGGGACACTTAACATGGTAAAGTACAATGAGATACATAGATAGTAAAAATGATGTTTAATTAAACATTGGTAAAACATGTGCAAACGGTGAAAAAAGATACGACGTAAGCAACTGTATACTAAGAACATATAAAAAGCGCAGGAAGCAGAGTGAATAAAGCTATTCATATGATAGGTTAAGTGAGAAATTGTATGCAGTTATTCAGAAATAATAATGTAAATTGTTTTCAATGTTTGGTTTCACTAGAATCGAATGTTTAACTTGATGAATTAATTAGGTACATATTTTTTTCACCCTCTGGTTCTTAATTGAACTGATCACTCTGTTACAGGTTTGTTGCAGGCATTGACCGGAACACCTAGTCCTCGATGCCGTTTATGAGTAATGTTCTTCCTCTTGATGACTGGGTATGGGACTGTAAATGGAGGAATTGCAGCGGGCATTGTTCCTGATGAATATAACATAGCTTGTGCTCAGTGGTTCAGAATGAGTGGTATTTTTGAGTCATAGTGTACTTGGACATACAGTCAGAATCTTCTGATGACTTTCTGTAGTCTTTCTAATTTTTCGTCTAGGCGACTGGCATTGCTAGCAAGAAAGAATTCCACTTGTATGCAGACGGGCTCCCTAACACCATTTCGGCAGGTGACAGTTTACGTCTTGTTTGGAGGACATAGATAGACCGAGAAGCGCCAAGGGGAAGCTACCTTCCAATTAGGGACGTTGTACCTTGCGTTGAGGATTGCTTTGAGGGATTGTGGGGGTTCTTTCAGCCATTCTATTGGAGCAGGGTTGTATGTTGTGGTGCAGTGTATATTTGACTCAGGCAATTTGGCCATATGACAGAAATAGCTTGCCATATCTTTCCTGTATTTCATCTTCCACAAATCACCACTCATCTCTAGGATATCATACCATAGATCTGATCAAAGTAAGTCTGGGTCTTTCAACTCCTCTGATGACCATAAAAACCCAGCTGACCATACCAATTATTATTATCCCATGGGTTGTGCAAAGAACTTTCCTAAGATATCTCTATCTTCCTTCATCATTATCTCATCTACATATGAAACTTCCATACTATCCCTAATGGCATCATTTCTGTTTTTCTTGTATTTGTTTTGAGCCCCATTTCTCTAGGTTTATGATGCATTCAGTTAAGGAAGCTTTGTAAATTTTGTGGTGTTTTGTTGATTAAAATAGCGTCATCTACTCATTTTAAATCTGTCACATTTCTACTATTATTCCAATCTAAACCTTTTCTACCATCTCTAACATCTTTTTTCATAAGATCCACGAGAAGGACAAACAGCAGTTTACTGCACATTTACTAGGCAAGGTTCTATAAATATCACTACTTTGTTCATGGATAATTTTGATCAGCTTTAAGTATTTAATGAGAATGCCATAATGCCATATGACTTTCCATAATACTGGTCTGTGGATGCTGTTTAATGTCTTCCTGTAATCAAAATCCATCGGAAAGGAATTTTTAAATTCCATACACTGTTGAACAGTATGCCTTAGCACATATTGTGCAACTTCTGCCATTTCTAAAATCAGCCTTTTCCTCTCTAAACATTTTATCCACTCCTCTCTCGAGCCATTGGATTTAAGCATGCTGAATATTTTCATTACGACAAACACAAGTTCTGGGCCTTTCAAGTTACCACATTTGGTCAAGTCATCTTTCTTTGGCACATTTGCTATGACTTCCAGCCCACAGTCATTTGACCTCGTTTCTTCATTCCATCTTCTGCAAAATGCTCTGTTAATGTGCAAGTTGTCATTTCAGTTTTAGCTAAAATCATCTCTTAGTGTTTCTGTCATAGCAAAGTGTTTTCCATTTCCTAATCTTCTTTGTGATTGATCCCACAGCAGAAACCATGAATTTATACATATATGCATTCTGGTGTGGTATATCAACTAAATTATTCACCTATCTCGTATTCCTGATCTTACAAAACTGTTCTGCTCTGCCTTCAATTTGAGGGGTATTTTCCTCTTTCTCTTTTCACCAATGGATATTTCATTAATAATTCTGTGGGCTACTCTAACACCAAGACCACTCCCTGAGTACATGACTTTGTCAACATCATCAGCCTGTTTGTCCAAATATTCTCCCTTGTCACTTCTTCATTTTAGTTTAACATCACTATCTAACTTATTGTATACCTTGCTTCAATCGATATCCATGGTTTCTGTCTTGTTACTCATACTTGATGTCTTCTCCTCCTCAGACATGTCTTTTGGAACTGCAAAATATTTTTACATTCAGCTGCAAATCCTCTTGATATTCATCTTCAAGAAAGTTTACTGTATCCAACCTGGATATTATGTAAATTTTTTGCTGGGTTCTTTTAATTTCAGCTTTAGAGTACCAGTAGCAATAGGTGGTGATCACTGCCAACATCTGCTCCTTTGTAGCTCCTAACATTTATTGGTGCTCTTTTTCTCTCTTGATTAATAGCAGTGTGATTTCTTTTTATGACTGCCAACTGGAGATGTCCAAGTGTATTTAAGGATGTCCTTTTCTTTGGAAAAAGTACCTTCAATTATTAAATTATTTTATGCATGAAAACTTATAAGATGGACTCCATTTTTGACAGTCTATCCCAGGATTTCCTCACTGCTTACATCCTCCATACCAGCAATGTTCCTACCAACAGTTGCATTCCTATCATAACAACAATTCCCGTACCTCTTTTGGGTATTTCATCGATATCATTCAGTAGTTCTATTTAAATTCATCTATTTCTTTGGAGGGTTCATTAACTGGTACATAATGCACTATAATACTTGTATTGCACTGTTTTGGTTTAATCTTTGCCATGAGTAATCTATTTCCCAGTTTTCTCCATTTAGGTGCCTCTTCGGTATCTGCCATTAACATTATGCCTACTCCATCTCTACCAATTCTCTGGACAAAATGCCTAGTGTTTTTGAGCCAAAAGTAAATTCAGCCAGTGAAACTTCAGACCAGCTAAATATTTTGAATTATTTGTTTAGCTCCTGCTGCTCCTCAGAAAAAAAAGATTACTACATTGCCTCTGTGAGAGCCCATTTTCAAGGCAAAAAAATCCTTAGAAATCAAGACATTGTGCTGATGGCACAGGGCCTATGGAGATGTTTCTAGTCAAGCAACAGTGCAATACAAAAGGAATAGGGCAATAGAATCACAGCAATTAATATATTGTTAAACATTATTGTTTTTTATTATTGGTCTGAGCAGTCAAAACTGAAATAGCATAAAGTGACAATCAAGCTCTAGAGTTGCAGAATTTATCTTGTTGGGGAAACAATGAATTGTCTGATAGTGAAAAGTGCAGGGAGAGACAGAAAATCACAATAAATATGAACATTGGACAGAAAAAAAAAAAAGTTAATACTAATAGAGCCTCGATGGCTCAGTCGGTTACAGCAGCAGCTTCGGACTTCGTAGGGTCTGTGGCGCGGGTTCAAATCCGCAGCCGACTGATCAGAGAGGCAGACACTTTGCTATCCGTGTAGACATCCCGGGATTATATATGTAATCAACGGATAGGTTTGCTTAAAAGCAAATGGGTGTTACAGACTAAATACACACACACAAAACAAAGCCACTACCACACCTTCTAAAAACATAACAAACATCTCACACGTCTCGAACTCTCGCCCTACCCGCGCAACAACTTCTCGCTGCTGGGAAGAAAGGGCGTTGGGTCGGGTATGATACATGAAACATACGCTACCGGGGTCTAAGCGATGTCAGGCAGGGCAGCCAATCGAGACTACAGGTCTACCCCAAAGCCAAATCAAAAGTCCTTCAAAAGAAGGCATCGTGCTTACCCCATACAAAAATGGGAAAAAAGCACGTTAAAAGAAGAAGAAGAAGAAGAAGTAACCAAATTTGGGGTGCAGCAAGTTGAAAATTTATTTGCCTCTCAAATCTGCTACCTTATCCCAACGGCGCCCAAAGAGTTTGATTTTAACACATGGTTTCATTATTTTGAATTGTGAGTGTATTTACATGATCAACATTCATAAGTCAGAAGTTTTCCAACCCTTCTGGGACATATAGCCTTTACTATTACCTATGTTTTTAAGGCAGTTTTCTTAATTATCAATGCAAGCAAATTATCCAGATTAACTTGTAGGACCTACTCTAAATAAAACAAAAGAGTTATGGATGAAATATGATAAGAAGTTTGTGTCTAAAACTTTACATTGGACGAGAGCAAACTTGGCTGTAAGATGTCTAAGGAAATCTGAAACTGTGGAACAGGTAATAAAGTTTTAAACAGGATTCTACCATTCAATAGCAAAATTACAAACTCAGACAAAAGATAGTTAAAAAGCAATTTAACTTTTAATATAGAACCAGGTGGACAATTTCAATCAGGATTTTATTGTGGCAAAGACGTAAATACAAAAAAATATCTAAATTAGGATCTGCCAGCTTCTGGCCAAGGGGACTGGCACATGGTAATAGGACAATGATGACTGCATGAGAAAAGGAACTTCAAAGCTACATCAGTAAATAACAAGCCTGTGGCCATTTCAGGATAGACACACTTTGAATTAAGGGTTTGGAGTGAAAATATACTAGTTGCCTTTGTGCTAGTAAGGTTCATCTGTTTTCCTGTTCCACTAGGATGGAATTGTCTTTTAAAGAACAATGTTCTCATAGATACCAATGCTGGTGTACTTTGAACAGGAAGAGATCAGATAGCAACCACAGTGATCACAATGATTGTCAACATACAGATTATACAGCGGTAACTTACGACCAAAAAGGAAACCACTAAGGATTGACTCCATGACACTGTCCAGAGGAAGTCTACAACCAACCTGAAGGTATGCTGGAACAATGTACAATTGAACCAATGACAGCCCTTGGCATTCACTGAACGTGCCAGATGAAAATAAAAAAAAATCATTAGTTTTGTTTTGTGTAGCATATAAGCATCTTATGCCACTACATGAACTGTCTTTGTTGATTAAGCAATAGGTCCACAGAAAGGCTCTTAGTCTTAGCCACACTTTACCACAATCATGGACCACCTTAAGACCAGGGGCTCTACTGGCACAAAACTGGCTTCATCTACAAAAATAACAACAGCTATACAAAGTGATGGTTATCTATTACTTAGAGTCAGTGTCAATCAGTGTTCTGTCAGTTTCTAAATACTTCAGTGCACTAGATTGAGCCCTCTGTTCTTGGTGGGTTTTTATATATCCTGCAGATAAGGAGATAGCATTCTTTAAGCATAAGTGGCATTGCCAATTCTGAACAACGTCCTTTGGTCTGACAAACTCTCGCACAACTTATAAGAAGCTTGTGGAAAAGGTATTGAGGGATGTTAACGTGTTACTTGTCATATCTGTTGATAATATTATCCTATTCTTGAAGTTACATAAAGACAAGCTAGCCCCAGTCTGGAAATGTAAGAAAAAGATACTGAGCCTGATCCAAGCGACATTGCCAGAGTCCTGGATTGGTTATAAACAACTCCACTATGAGGCTGCTGTTGAGTTTCTCAAGAGGCTCTGACTGATCCTTCCTGTCCTTGCTTATCCATGCTTCAATTCCATGTCTAAAATCCCTGTGAGCGTAACACAGACTAATAGGATTGCACCATTCTGACTGAGGAACATGGATCAACTCAGAAAGTTATCTGCTGGAGGAATAGGAAAAGCATGATGTTATTACTTATGTGCATTGACTCAAATGAGGAAATTTAGAGCCATTGCCTTTGAGTGAGAAGACCAGCCCAGATATCTGAAGAACAGATCTTTAGGTAATGCCTAGTCAACAATACCTTAGGGTAAGCTGAGATGATTGAAAAACTTTAAAGACCCTGGTCACTTTACTTCCACCAGTGAAGATGGGACATCAGTATGTGATTGAACCAATCTACTAACGTGTTCCTCATACTAAAGGAGATCACTCGCAGAATGAGAGGTGCAAAGAATGAATGAATGAACGAACATGCGTGCAACAAGATCAAATGCAGTGTTTAATGGCGATGAGTGCATAACATGAAAATTACGAAGTGAAATTGTTGTTGAGATATTTAAATTGCTCGAGATTATAATGGAATTAGAGATTACATGTTCAAAGTCACTAATGATGAGTTATAATTGTGGTTTCTAAATTACCTTGTTGTAATATGTAACCATCTAGGTTGAATCTCAGTCCTTAAGCCTTCATTGCATTAATATATTGAGTTATCTTTTTATGATTATTGTTCCAAGTAAATGCAAGGATTTTGCTTATTAGGCTTGCTTTGTTGCCTTGCAGCCATCTTTATCGTTTTGTTTTTATCCATTTGAAACACAGATGAAACTTGAATAAAAACCCTGAGCTAATGCTGTGATTGGCTGTTGAAAATAAGGATCCTTCGTAACTAAGGATTTAAAAAATCACTTTGATGGCTTATTATATGCCTATCATTTTCAATGCTCAAAGACCTAATCTTCTCAAGTTATTAGTGAGCTTGCCCTAATTATTTAGGTACCCAGTAAGGCTGCTGAAAATTAAGTCGAGCTCTAATGAAGAAACTGAGTCATGACAGAATATTTCATAATTCTAATTTATTATTAGTTAAATCATAATAAATAGATAAACTGAATTAGGATTTTATGTGCCTAAAGAAACTGCGTAGTCCAGCTATGTATATGAGGTCCAATTACCAAGAGAACTGGAGACCACTGTTGCTCACTACCTGAGGTCAAGGATTCCCAGTTTCTTTGGTGGCATTAGATGTTTTATGTTTTTTTAGCTATTTCTGTGAAATATCAGCCTAAAAAAAAAGTTACTTTGTGCTAATTTTGGTTAGTCAAATGTTTCATCAACAAATATGGACTCAAGCAGATGTAAATGCCTCCAAAGTTTATAATGCTAGGTGCTCCTCCCACAAGAGAGAGATGGAATTGATGAGGAAGGACACTGAATTTCATGGCCTTCAAGGAGAAAAGGTTCAAAACTACATCATTACCAAGTCCAAGATCTTATTCCGAAGTATAAACTAACTGTCCACACTCTAAGAGACCTTACCTAATGGACTCCTTTAAACCCCAGAGCCAGAAGAGAGCTTCCTACACACTTATGAACACTGTGCCACTTTTGTTGCGGGTGGGGGGGGGGCGGAATCTGACTCAGGAAGGTATTGCCATCCCTCATCAAAAGCATATATGATGCTCTCAAACCTGGAGAATAAAATTAGGAGAACCTTAAGGATGGGATCTACTACAGAGGCACTTAGGATACACCAGAGGTCCTCATAGAGAAATATTTAAGCCTTCTACTATATACCAGTGATTGATGGAGTTTGTCTCTTTTGAAAATCCATTTTGCTCTAATTGACTGGTTGCGAGGTGCAAAGGGCAACACTGTCTACAGTTGCCATCCCCAGCTACTCAGGTTTCACACATGCCATCGTTCTACCACCTTACTATATGAGCCTTAGCTATGTCCCAATGCCAGGACCTTGAAATGCACAGAAAATGAATTCATCATGACACTATAGATACAGAAGACCTTCAAAAAAAAAGGAGTTGCCATGTGCTTACCCACTACACCATGTGACTATTGCCGGCCCCTAAGCTACTTGCCGTGGCATGTTGCTGCTTAGAGAAAGGCCAGATGCTGCCCATCCCAGAGAAGGCTATCACAGTTGAGGTTCATGTTTATGTAGGTTCCCCTTTCAAATTCAATATCACGGAAGCTATCCTTGGAGTTTGCCCCCACACCAACGTCTTGTGCAGAACATATATTTTAACCCCTGTGCAGACTACACAACCAGACGAAGGTAGCAGAACTCGAACTGTATAAGCGCACTGAGTGCTTTGAGAGAGAAAAAACATGGTGGTGTGTCCCTCCTTTTGCCTCATGGCATGTTCGACCCGGTATGTATATAAATATACTTTAGCAATGTTTTGATTTGCATGATTGCAGATATATAAATGCCGGAGGTATTTGGATTATATTCACACAATATAACCAAATAGTGTATCTTCAAGACCAAACCTTTCAATATGGTATGAGATCCCACATGCTCCAAAAAAGATCAATTTTCTTCTTCTTTTTTTAGACTTCAACATGCGTTGGGTTCCCTTACGGATGAGAAAATCTTGGAACTGGTATTTACCGAGGATGACCTTTGCAGTGATGTAGAAGGATCAAGTGACTTCCTTCCTAAAGCGGATGAAGGAGAAGAGGGCAAGTTCATCCTGCAGGAGGACTCCCTCTCGAGAAATTGTGTCTGCAGTACCACAAGGCAGTCTGCTGCTCCATAATGTAAATACATGCCTCAACTGCAGAATTTAATGGTTACTGTCCAAAACTCATTATTTTCTTGCCTAATACGCTTGAACCTATAAGAATCTTTAATTTCACCAACATTTTTGCATATTAGAGGATTTATAGCTTTTATTTGTGAATGTTTAAATGAATTAATTTATCCCCCTAAGGGTCAACACTGCTGTCAATCCAAATTGATTTTTTATGCTATTAATGATTATAGAACATTTTGGCATATATGAAATTTCATGAGCCTCTATTGATATTTACTGGCTCAAAATATTAGGCGAAAGAGATGTGTGATTTTTAGTGATAAAAACTTTCAACCCTTTTTCCTTTTCTACACAGAATTTTTTACGGGGATTTTGACCCCCAGGCTGTAACTGAAGCCTGGAAGGTCTCAGGAACCTATGAGTATGCTTTAACACTGCCAAGGGTGATAAGTGAAAACTATTTTGTGTGTGTTTTTGTTTTTCTTTTAGGTTAAAAAGGTACAGTATTTTTTATCTGATTTTTCTTTATCCTTGACATATTACTAGCAAATAGTTCATGTCTCCTAAAAAAATGGTGCCATTCAATCCCGTTACTAGTGTCCTATGGACTTGCAAAGCATGGTTGCAAGTATGCAATCGCATTACCTATGATGTCAAAAATTAGGGCCTTGCCACACTAGGGTTCAAGAGAGAATGGGAACTCCATATATGTGCCACACTGGCGTGAACAGCCCTGCATTAACTATTAAGCAAAATAAGCACGTGCTTAACAAGGGAAGAGTTAGAACATAAATTTTCTTAAATAGACCAACATAGATATATTTTTAGAGAAAAAATCTTCTCTCAGTAAATTTTTGTATTAGCATTTTTCCCTCGTATCAATTTCTTTAAGGAACAAACATGAAAACTTGCACAGTGTTTTTGCTGGGATAAGTTTAATCCACTAGATATTATGTTGATCTCTTCTAATGAGTACTTTATGCTTATTGGTATCCAATTTGCACGTAGTTATAATGAATGGCTATTCCTTTGTAGGATTAAGAGTCGCCTCTATTCTTAATCTAATGTCCCATTTTTTTTTCATGCAATATAATAATGGTGCCGCTGTAAAAAAAAATCTTACTGTAAGTTTTGTTTACTTTCGAAAAATAAAAATTTATTTTACGGTTTTGTATTTTTTTTTATTACATATATGGCGTGATAACATCATTTTTTCATTATTTAGGGACTCTAAAGGTCTTAGTCCAACCCTGGGCTTGCCCTGAGCATGGGCTATGCCAGGTTCACCAGGGTCTGGATGAGTTCTCCATAGATGAAGTGTTGGTTCTGGAATCTTCCACCAAAGTCAACAGCAAATAGAAAGAAGAAATGCATATTTAAGCGACTTTCTCTGCCAAAGATCCATCGCCAGGGGACTTTGGGTATCGTCCTTTTGTACTTCTTCCACATCCTTGGAATATTGTTTTAACCAGTTTCTTTTACTTGAAGTATGAAAAATAAAAGTTGCTTTAATAAGGTGCTAGAGCGTAGAAAAGCTAAAGAGGGTCATATTTGCAAGAAGCAAATGAGTATTATTAGTACCAACTTCAAGGTGGAACGCACATTTCAAATTGTTATGGTGCCATGCCTCCAAATTATAAATATAGTTTTACAAAGAACCTATAAATAAATCCATCTGCATAGAGAATTTACAAGGACAGCAGAAATAAACTGAACAATGAAATTATGCATTATTGACCATTAAGTTGAATTATGTATTCGCTTTTATTGTAGAAACCATTTTGGAATCTATGTGCATCAGGATCAAGACGATGTCTTCTACGAAAAGAATTCCTGTTATGTAGTTATTTTTTGCCAGTTAATAATATATACGTAGTGGCATCATTAAACCTTCAAATATTTATTTTTCCGTGTCTCACAATGCGTGAAAAGAAGGCATGTCGCTAAAAAACGGAATGGTTGAAACACTTAATAAAAGATAAAAGTATGAAATTTATGCACAAACCAAAACACGAGGTCTCACCTTGGCCGATCGTAACTCGTAGAATGGCTTCACACTAGTTGACAGGGTGTATTTTCCTTAGAACGGCTCCTCGCTTCTAGTTAACTCTAAAATTCACTCCTTTAAAACTGTAACACAGATTTCATTCCCCCTGCTGTCTGTCTGTTCTCTTGCTGTTCTGATTTGTTCTGCTCCTCTCCTTCATTACATAGTTGCTCTAAAAAAAAAAGTATACCTTAGTTTTACCAGACCACTGAGCTGATTAACAGCTCTCCTAGGGCTGGCCCGAAGGATTAGACTATTTTACGTGGCTAAGAACCAATTGGTTACTTAGCAACGGGACCTACAGCTTATTGTGGAATCCGAACCACATTATAGCGAGAAATGAATTTCTATCACCAGAAATAAATTCCTCTAACTCTTCATCAGCCGGCCGGGGAACTGAACTCCGGCCCATCGAGTGACAGTCCGCAGCTCTACCGACTCACCCAACGAAGAGCTATCATAGTTGCTCTAATCCTCCATAACTGTATACTGGAATCATAGTTGCTCTAATCCTCCATAATTCCAGTATACAATTGTATATATTGGAAATATCTTAAATAAACAGTTAATGTAAATTCTCCAAGAAAATCGAAACTAACGTTCTTTTAAGCATATTAAAATCAATCAAATTTCACTAACGTCTAGGAATGATTTTATAAACTGAACTTATAAAAAAAAGTAACTTATACTATGTCAATGGTTCAGGAACAAAAAACAATATTTTAAATTTTACCTTTTTCTTGACGCTACAGAGAAATCGGTGCAAGGGGGAGCTATACAAAAGGGAGTGATAATCTAATAAATTATACTTCTTCATCCAGCTGTAAGACTAGTCTCAATCTTATGCAGTTAATGGGAGAATTTCTTTCGTATAACAATAATTGTTAATACAGATTGTTAGACAATTTTCAACACATCAAACAGCCAAGTTATGTATTAAGATGTTGCTGAAGTCTGTAGACCTAACTTAATAAATATTATTTTAGCATTTCTGCTGAGCAAATATTATTGATCGAATTTCATATACCATTTTAATGATACCTATATCAATGCTGAGGTAAAAGCAATGGTGCAAAGGATCAAGTCATTGGCGGATGGAGTGCACTGAGTAAGAAAATGAGACAAATTGGCCTTTAACCTTTCCTATGGTTAGAATGATTACCCGACTTTCTAACTAATCTCAGTGTCAGTTGTAAATTATGGATTTATTTCCATCTGATAACTCATCTTTCCAAATAAAACTCAGGATAATAGTGACATTTTTTATAATGGGCAGAGACAATCACGCATTAATACCATAAGGGTGGACTCCCACTAAGGCCAAATTATTCAACACAGCTGTATAATACGTAATCTCATGAAATGAATGGAAAATCGGTTCTGCCCATGTTCTGTCACCATATTATATTCCCATCTTAAAGATAGATAGGTCTACAAAATAAAAAGTTATAACAATTATATAGTTTTGATATTAAATCATTATTTACAAAACTCACAGCAGAAGAATGCCTTCAGCACCTGAGCAAAAGAATGATGCTTTGAATGTCCATCCTATATACAAAATTATATTTTATACAGTGGAATGAGTTTTATATTTCTTGATCCTGTGTTCCTTTTACTTAAAAAAAACTCCTTGTGTATCTCTTTGGAATATTTTGAACCCAAATTCTAATCAGTATTTTAGATTTTATCATTATTTTGCTAAGACATGTAGGCACAACCATTCTTGACTCTCTAGAAATCCGTTCTGAAGTGGCTGTCGGAAATTCAGTTATTCTATAGCTCTCATATGTACGACTTTTCCAATTGCTCAAAATTCAGAAAATTAGGGGTAATTTCGGATTCTTTTCAAGGGCTTGTGATATGTGGGTCAGCGAGTTTACTGAACATAAATTTTAGACAACTTCAAGAGGCATTTAGGGAAATGATTATATTTATGCGTTTCAAGATAAAACGCACCGTGAAAGAGAATGAGCCATATCTTAGGGATGCGGAGCATCTCACTGCGATGCCCCAACAACTTTTCAAAACCCACTTGAAATAATGGTAAAATTAGTTACCATGCCTGGTACAAGCATATGAAAGCTAGATGAAGTTTTATTAAATCAAAACTTAGAATTTAACAGTCATCAAAGCAATTTTAATTAATATTGTTTATAAATAACATTGCTAAAAATTCTGTAACCAGGATAGGTAGTGTCAGAAAATTTAAATACTTCCGTCAATGTTTTTACACTTTAGCTGTCAAGAGTGCGATGGTAATTCTACTGTTTTCTTTTTTTTTTTTTTTTACAAAAGATTCCTTTTTTATTTTTTGTTTACTTCCATTTAAAATCCTGAGTATTTGTACTCTGAATAAGTAATATGTCGCTTCGAAAGCTAAGTAATTTTAATTCCGTAACGATATATGTATGTGTATATGTGTGTCTAGATGTGACATTGTACACATAATATATAGATATGAAAGAGAATGAAAATTATTGGGAATTTTAATGATGGAATTCGCCTATTACGGTTTTTAAATCTTGGCGTTTCATCAGCATTTTGAAGATGAGACACTGTGATTCTTGAGTTTGTTTATTCACGAGAGAAATACTGTGTTAGGTAACGGTATGCATTTCACAAAATCAGAGATATGACTATTTTGTAGTTATCTGATGTAGTTATCTAATAACGTTTGTCTTCTCTTTATAGTATATCAAGATGTCCTCTACAAAACACTGAAGAAATGTCCAGTGTCTTTGATTATCAGGAACAGGGTATTGCAAGTCATCAGTGGCCTCATTCCATGTCGATCATTTTGCAACAGTTAAAATTCCCATAAATATCGATTTCTTTTATCGTTAAGTAAGTGTTTGTATTAACTAGAAGGATGGCCACCGTTTCACGAAAATGGATCCTATAATGTTCTGACGTCCCACTGTTAACACCTATGATAAACATTGCACCCTTGTTGTATCTGGCAAAAAGTGTTTTAGTACGTTTTTCTTTCGCAATCCAGCTTTTCAGTGCCTAACAGAATGTGTTATTGAAGCTCTCTCATTCTGTTTATGATTTTGTTACTGGGTAATTGGATAATAGCCAGTGCAGGTAGATGGAGTGGCAGAGATTTCTTGACAGGGAATGAAATACGAAAAAAATAAATCTTCAGCTTGTGCAACAACCGTAGCCCATTTCGACTATAATCAAGAATTTCTAGAAAATATATTTCAGTTCTAAAGGGGCAATTTGGCTTCTACGGTCACTTATTAATGCAGTGGCAAGTCGACTATCCAGCAACATACAATGGCTTTGTAATTTTCTGTAAAATATATAAAAAATAGGGAGTTTTTGCATCAT
>NC_089791.1:67977655-68012655 GCF_040412425.1 Macrobrachium rosenbergii
CCACTCACAATGCGGTTGTGTATATTACTAGGGAGAACAGAGCTCTCCATCCGTATAGCACTGAGGAGTATATATACTTTTGATGCTGAATCTCGTGTTCATACATACTTACACAGTTACATACTGTACATACAGCTATCATTCACCAGTTCCTATGTCTCCTTTAATAATAGCACAATGGGGAAAATGAAAAAGCATTGCTTTTTCTATCCCACTTAAAATAAGTAGTTTCAACTTGTAGTTAGAGGTTTCATGTAGATGGGGAGAGCAAGGCCAGGTGAGTGTTTTAAGGTTTTTGCTTGTACTCTTTCACCTTCTACACCTCCTTCATTAATTAACATCCCTAACAAGCTCCCTAATTATATTTTATCTCGCCTTCCGGGTTTTTTCTTTTTAATAAAGGGGGACTCTCGTCTGGCAAAGCGTCTTGCCTAAACCCTTCTCCAGCTCTGACTAACATTAAAATCTTCACTAAGCCCGATTCATCAAAACTTCTCACTCACAGGGACGCGTAAACCTAAAGATGCAAAAGGTGATCCAGAGATGATACGCTATACTATCTGTCATAATAGTGGCCATATTGCTTATATGCCGAGCCTAGTACAGTAGAGGTAATAGGAGCTTCTGACCTCAAATCAACACTCACTGGTGTGACTCGGAGCGTTGTATTGTACTGGTAAGCGTTTCCGAAATGATGAAGCCTTTCTAAATCTAAAGCTCCTGCAGACAGTAAAGGCAGGGTCCTCAAGTATTCAACGCTGTGAAGAAAAGCTAATACTCAACAAACTACCACATGAGACGAATACCAATGCTTTTTTCCACTGTGGGAGTGGTGATTAGGGTTAGGTTTTCTAAATTAAAGATAATTTGTTTTACAATTGGTTTGGCGCTTACCACCAGCATTTTGAATCATTTTTGCTGGATAGACTTACTTTATGATACCGCAACTAAAATTCGAGATAATCGTGTTTATTGGTCAAAAATTTTATATGCATTGTTTTTACATGCACTATTGTTTGAACACTGTTGCTACTCAAGAGTTATTGTGTTGTGTTTCTTACGTATTAGTATTAATTTAGTGTTCTCGTAAATCATATATTTTTGCCGAGTTAATCTTATCTTGACTTCTTGTATATGACCTTAGCAGTGTGAAAATTGCTAAAGACCGTTATAGGAAATTTGAATGTCAACAGACAAAATCAGGACTCAGTGACGACTTTAGGAATTCCATTGTATGACTCAGAAAAGGCAAGTTTCTCTTATACTGAGCACATATGAAATAAGGATTGGCTGGGAAAGGTTAATGAACTTCGTGAAATAGTTGGAAGACCATTGACCTTGAGAGGCAGACCAGGAATTACCTTTAAGTCAGAACCTCTGATGGTTGATCTTCACATTGTTTATTTGGCAGAAAATACTTTGGATTAGAATGTAGCACTTGCATTTAATTATTTGATTTTGCAACGTCTCATTTTTTCACCATTTCATAAAATCGTAGTAGACAATAACAATCTTATCATTTTTTGTTTCGTTTTTTCATTGTGATTTTTGTTGCCACTTCATTTCATTTTTCTTTTGTGCTTTTGTTTTCATTGTTTTTTTCTTTTGTTGTCTCATTCCTTCGCTCACTATTTTTGACCCACCACATGTTACGCTTATATCTTTTTTTTTTTTTTTTTTTTCATTTGATTTTATGAAATAAAGTGTAGTTTGAGTTATCATTTTGTGTCCGTGTCCCTGATGCACATCTTCAATTGTGAGGCATACTGTTGAGACTATTTGTTCTTGTTTCGTATTGGTTTATACTTCTGGCATGAAAACTTTGTTAAAGAAGAAATTGTTCAGACGATTCATTGACGAACTAGATTTGTGATTAAGCTAATAGAAAGTTGTAGAAACATGCTTACTAATGAAATATACATACAGTATATATATATATATATATATATATATATATATATATATATATATATATATATATATATATATATATATATATATATATATATATTGTTACGAAGTGATCAAGTACCTGGTTATTACACAAATAGGCTAACAAATCTGTTGTGCAAATGATAATACCAAAAGTTACCTCACATCGACCAGATACTTGAAACTTCATAACAAAGAGTTCGACTGAATATCTAAAGGTACAATGATCCCATAAACTTACTTATCACTGGAGAAAATCAATGTAACTTTATCAAGTTATGAATGAGGCAACAATTATTAAGTTATATCCAGATTAGTGGAATATGGGTTTCACTTCAACCAGCACTGTAGCTGTCTCTCTGGTTCTATTTTACCTAGATAAGTCTCAGGTGAACAAACAGATACATCATTACCTTATACACACTCATTAATGTCTGTTAGTACTGGTGATCAAAATGAAACGCTATGTTTTAAAAACTTTAAACAAGCAGGTTTATTTCTAAGTTCAAAAGTTATATGTAAAGTTCACAATCTCAAAAGATTTACCACTAATTGACAACAGTGTAAGATTTAAGTATCTCTTAATCAAGTTTAATTCGCAAAACTTTAACTTATCAAGAAAACAATCTTGTTAGGTAAAAATCAAACTATTAACTATCATTTAAGTGCCAAGCATTTACCTGATTTAATAATTACAAACAGTCACCAAAATATTACTGATTGGAATCCACATAGCATTCTCCAAAATCTCTATAACAGGTAGGCACTAACAAAATGTTAAGAAATCACCAGCAAAACACAGTAACAATAAAATCATAATAATGTGATAGCACAGACATATAAGAATGCGATATGCAAAAAAATGGAAATACCACAATCACCAATAATGTGCTTAAAGATTATATCAATCTTTCACAATAACTTTTACTTATAAAAAGAAAAGTTAAACTTACGTCTTTCAAAGACTTATTCAAAAACAACAATTCTCTTTTACCAAGGATATCACTTAACAAAACTCAACAGTCATCACATTACCTTTTGTAAATATTACACCAATATATATCTCCTCCTCAACACTTGCACAAAATAATATTCTGATCACCTTCCAAAAATTAACACACTCCTGGGGTGAGTTTAACAGAGGTTTACAACAGATATTTTCCTGTTATTCCTGTTATATATAATGGGACTCTTGAGAGAGAGAGAGAGAGAGAGAGAGAGAGAGAGAGAGAGAGAGGGAGAGAGAGGAGATATGTTTCTCTCAGGACCCTTCTTAGCAGACTACTGATGTCTTTAGAAGACACTGGCTTTTAAGTCTCGTAGGCCGAGAATACACATAGGGTGTTCACACAGAATACACATGTATGAATACACATACACACACATATACAAAGTATACACGTACACACGGTTGAGCTTCGAAGCGATACCACCCATATCTTTACATGATGGACACTTCCTGTCCAGGGTTTTGTCAGCCTGACGCAGCTGGGTAAACATTAGATACAAAATAACACCACTTATCTGCTGTTCCTCTTTCTCTCTTTCTCAGATTATGAACAGAATAGGCATAGGCAGAGTTAATAATGATGGAATAAGTATAACAGTACTAAAGATATAACAGGAGGCTCGCCGACTGGGTGACAGCAAGTCACGATAACATAAGTGAATGCTTTTTCCTTAAACACCTGAGTAAACATGGGAAGCTAGCCTTTATTCTCTCTCTCGGCAGACAGGATGTGGCGATCTGATAAGCATTTCACAATACTACTTTAAACATTAAACAAAAGGGAAAAAATATACCACAGAATCATAATTTTACATAATACACAACTTACCTGTAAGAAAAGGCATTTTAAAATCACGTCTTCACAACAAATGATGAATCTTGTAAGCAAAAATCAAAAATTTTTACAGAGACATCATAAACACTTACAAAAATGGTTATACAAATTATATCACCTTATAATAAATATAATATATATATATATATATATATATATATATATATATATATATATATATATATATATATATATATATATATATATATATATATATATATACTCATATATATGGAGAAAATTTTATACATATAAGAAAAGTGGAGTTTAACATGGAAATGTGTAAAAAGAAGTACTATTTTGGGTTTCTTGAGATGTTTGACTGTTTGGCTCCTGGAATCAAACAGTCTTGGACAAAGGAAACTCTTTTCTCTTAGATTTGGAAACAGTTTTCGAAAAGCTGAAAACCTATTTTGATCTGAATTGTGTTGGGGAATTGGAGACCTATTGCACTCGTATGCGAAAAATCTGTGAGGGCGTAAGTATTACCATGACGCTCCTACACTACCATTCTCCACCATACTAACTCAGGGGTTCAGCAACCCAGAGACCTTACATATTGTTCTCTGCTTTACGTAACCTGCCCATTACATGCATACATAAGAAATTATTAATTAGCAATCATATATCGTGTTATTCTAAAGAAAATTTGCATTCATTCATGAAGGTTTTCACTAACAATTTCTTTCAATGTATGGAGCATACATAACAAATGTGAGAGCTATCAGCAGGTAAAACTTATTATCCTGTAGCTAGTGAGGTCTATAAGGAAAAATAAGAGAAGAAAATGAGCAGGGGCTGACCTTAAAGGCATTTAAAGACCAGAGAGATAAAGTCACTAAACCAAGTAATCTGGCTGTTGGTGACATATCTTTGTCAGTCTGGCGGTTGATACTTGGCATCCTGATATTCTCTTTCACCTCAGACAAATACTAACTAGAATATTATATCTAAAAACAGATAATAAGACTATCTTCAAGCACAAAGAACAAGGATGAAAGGAAGACTGTGGGCTGGGCTGTTAAAAATCTTATCTGTATAGAAGCAAGAGAAGAAGTAAAGCAGCTTAAAAAAAATGTGAGACTAAAACGATCAGAGAAGTTCATTCTTAAGCTTTAGTCATCTAATTAGGAAAAGAAACTATTATGATAAAGGATATGTCACATTTCATAGACAGACTTTTGGCGCTATAAGTTATGAGATCTCCCCAAGACAAATGTTATTCAATATGAGATCCAAAGAGAATTTTACATTTATGATCTAATGACCTTTTGTATGAATGGCGATGTTCTAGCAAGGAGTCACTACAAAATAGTTTAAACTGTAGATTTTGCCTGAGCTAGCTTCAGATGCTGGATAGTATGAAGTGTGTGCAAAGTTTTATGCTCAGATTTATTGGAAAACCAGTCTAAAGATTCCCCAGAACCTCTTGATCTTGCTACCACACACCACTATGGTGAAAACTGAAACAAAGTTCCAGGAAATTCACGATTGCCTATTTGACAACAAATGAGTAATTTTAAATAGCAAGCTTGCAACTTAGGGTGGCAAGCCTAGACCAGCTCGAGAACCCTAAAACTAAAGCTCTATCCACCTGCATCATGCCGTCTTCAGGCAAAAGGGATAACGGTAGGATGTAGCTTATCAGCAGGTGAGGGAGGCTAAGTTCACTTTATAATCATATCTTCTAGTTCATATTGATAAATGTAAGCATAGTGCTAATACATCATCAAAAACATTGATAAAATGGCAGCATGACATGGCAATTCCACATATCACTACTGACATGGGGCTGCTTTAAATAAGTTGACTAAAGATACCCGACCTGCGGCCTTAATAAGCAGGGTAAGAGAAGGGAAGGAGATTTATTTTGTTAGATTAAACCAGTCATGTGCTGAAACAACCTCTTGCTCCATAGACAGCATGTACTAGGGAGATGAGCTTGTAGGGTCCCACACAGACCTACATAGTTGTCCATCTTACCTGGCCATTCAAACTCATACCCTACGGGCATCCTCTCCTCACAACAAGCATCTCCTGACATATGCACCAAGCACACTCACACATATAAGAAACACAGCCGACACCATACATCCTTTTTATGCATACTGTCATTCATGATAATGTCACATCAAATGTATCATTCCTAACAGAGGCAATACAATGTCAGCTTTCCAGATATATTTATCAGAACACTGTTTGCAGCTTGTATATAGAATTATGTACCATTCTCCAATCTCAAACAAACACAGTCAACTGTATATTAATCTCTAATTTGTTCACTTCATGTCAGGCACTACATTTCTTCTTGCAAGAGCCCTTCACCTTTCTGTTTGTTGTTTTGAATAAATTAGGAAGTTTGTAGGTGCTGCCTCTTACTCATGCCTTTGTTGCATTTGTGACCACAGAGATGACCAGCCCAGCCAGCCCCAACAATGCCAGCCTCTCTAGTGACAGCATCACCACTGCCTCCATACATCTGCCCCATTTATGCTCTACAACCCAGAAGCTTGATTCTTCAGGGAGGAGACAATCTTCCTGCCGAAGATAATCACCTCCTCAACATGCAAAGCAGACGCCGTCCTCAAATTCCTGCCCAACGACATTTTTGAGCAAGTCACAGAATGGCTCACAGAACTTAAAACCCCTATCACCTCGAATCACTGAAGGACCAGCTGAAGTCATCCTTCAGCATGCCACCCACCATAAGAGCCAAGAAGTTCCTGGACAACACGGGGACAGCCATAGGAGATGAGTGGCCATAGCACGTCTACAAGCAATTGCAATAGCTGATAACACTACCAGCCACAAACAGCCAACTCAAGTCAACCCTGGATCTTGTGAGAGAGGTCGTCCTCATAAAATTGCCCCACCAAACAGTGGCAGATATGCCCAACGCCTCCACCATGCCCACTGAAGAACTCCTAAGTTTGGTCAATGCAGTACACATGGCCCACAAAACAGCAGAGCCCACCAAGCCACCCATAGCAGCAGCAGCAGCACGACAGTCCCAGCAGTCAACTGACACGGAATCCAACAGCAACCCAGATGAACCGGTTAGCCCCCTCCAAAAGAGGAGCTTTTCCTAACAATTCAGCAACGGAAAGACCAGGCAGAGGAAAAACAAACCACCAGAGGAAATGTGCTTCTTCCATTGGAAGTTTGGAAGAAAGGCCTGCAAATGTGACAGACTTCCTGTTCTCAAAAAACATGTAAGATAGTCACATCAGCAACCCAAACAATTAAACATCAGCAATGAGCAGACCGGTTTCCTTGTAAGAGAAGCTGTGCCTGATTTCTGCTGTCTTTCTTCCAGGTACAAACACAAAGGCTCAACATGCTTCTTCATAAGGGACGAGAGGTCAAACACAGAATTCCTCGTCGACAACGGGGCATACAAATCATTCATGCCAGCCAGCCCACACAAACGACTCAACCCCGCCCCATCCACCAACATCCACATATCCACCACTAGCAGAGCACCACTCATGATGTATGGGAGGCGGACCATGAAACTGTCATTCAATGGGAAAGGCTATAGCTGGACATTCATCACAGCAGACGTAATATTAACGCTTTTAGGAGCAGACTTCCTAAAAGAACACAACCTGCTGGTGGACGTAGCATCAAAGCAGTTGATCCCGAAAACCATTCCCACATCATCGCTGCAACAACTAATAAAGCAACCCACCACCGTATCATCACGACAAGAACAGATACAACAAACTGTACCCATTGCATCAGCCACCCCACTGCCAGAAATATGCCACCTCTTACAGGAGTTCCCAGAGGTCTTCAAAGACAACCTGCAGCATGACTTAACCAAACCAGCAAAGCACAACATCAAGCACCACATAGAAACGGAAGGTCCCCCAGTCCACACCAGCCTCAGACATTTAGACAGTGATCATCACCCCCTTCGGCACCTACATTCTCAATTACAGATGCTTCAGGCCTTCAGAATGCGAGGACAACCTTCCAAAGACTAATGGACGTAGTCTTCTGCCTGAAATGGAAGTTGCTTATAAACATATGAAGGATATGTTTACAAGCATCATCCCTTCTGCTTTGTCTATGTCGATGACATCCTTGTATTTAGCCCCAACCTCAGGCAGCACCTAAAAGACGTCAAAAGGGTGCTACAAATGCTCAAACAAAACGGACTTGTAGTAAGGGAAAACAAATGCCAGTTGACAAAAACGACGGTGGAATTCCAGGAACATCATATAAGCCCAGACGGCATCAAACCCCTCCCAGCAAAAGTAAAAGCAGTCACTGACTTCTCGACACCAACCACAATCAAAACAGTACAAAAATTTTCAGAACTAATTAACTACTATCATTGATTTACACCCAATATCGCTAAAACCATGAGTCCAATATATAATTGTTTAAAAGGAAAACCCCAAAAATTATGCTGGTCAAATATGTTCAAGATAATGCATTTTTATTAGCAAAGCAGGCAATAACCTCTGCAGTCACATTAATCTTTTCCCTACCCCATAGGTCCCTCACTTTGACAAATGACACAAGTAACAGGGCGATGGGCAAGGTACTGGAGCAGGACACAGATGATGGTCATCGACCGCTTGCGTTTTTCACCAAAAAGTCAACGATAGCAGAACAAAAGTAATCCACATTTAATAGAGAGTTGCTGGCAGTCCACAAAACCCTCCACCACTTCCATCACATGCTCAAAGGATGGCAGTCCATCATACAAATGGATCACTAACCCTTAGAGCAATCCTTCTCAAAAACCACAGATGCATGGTCAGCACGACAGCAGTGTCACCTATCTGCAATAGCTGAACACTCCCACACCATCAAGTACCTGAAGGGGTCTTCAAACACCGTGGCTGATGCACTATCGAGAAACTACACCAACACCGTCTAGATCAGGATAGCCTATCCCGGAATAGTAGAGGCACAAAAAGATGATGTGGATCCACAGTAACTGCAGCAGGACAACCCCACCCTCACGTGGAGTGACCCATCTATCAACAATGGAGAGACGACCATCGCCTGTGAAACAAGTACTGAACAACCCTCACCCCTACCTGTCAGCTGGTCTCAGAAAGAAGGCTTTTAATCTCACCCACAAACTGTCTCGCCCATCAGGCCGTGCAACCACCTGAATTGTAGCAGAAAGGTACATCTTGTGGGGAATGAAAGCTAACATTAAAAAGTGGACAAGAGAATGCCTTCCATGTTAGATGTCAAAAATAGCAAGGCACTTAGAGATTGGAATAAGAGAGTTCCACACAACACACAGCCATCTTGCCCACATCTACTTCGACATAGATCTGTACCCGACATAGATCTGTACCCCTCCCAGGGGTACAGATGCCTGTCCACCATCATCGACAGAAATACCAGGTGCCAGAAGCAATACTGATACAGCAACAGACGGCAGAGAGATGTGTGAAAGCTCTCATCAGATTGGTCACCATACATGGAGTTCCCGCAGATCATCACGAGTGACAGGGGCGTCAACTTCACATCCAGTTTATGAAACACACTCACAGACAGTTTGGGGATAAAGATAGTGCACACGACAGCCTAAAACCCAGAAGCCAACAGCATTGTCGAAAGGCTACATCAATCGTTAAAAGCATCCCTCACACCCAAATGTCAATGCGGGAGTTGGAGAAAGGAGTTACTTTTGGTCCTACTGGGTCTTAGAACATCACCACACACGACATTCAATACATCTCCGGCAGAAGTCCTGTACAGACAACCCTTAATATTGCCAGCAGACATCCAGCCTGACATCCCCATCTGACATCCATAAAGCATTAGAATAAATAATGCTCGCCAAGACGACTTACGACATGGACAGAAAAGTGTACGTGCCAAACAAACTGCAGAACATAAAATACATATTCATACAAGTGGACACACACAGAGCCCCCTCTCCCCAGCCTACTCAGGACCATACCAGATCATCCAAAGAAGAGTCAAGCCTACCAGATGACCATTGATGGCAGGACTGTTTAAGTCTCCATCAATCACCTCAAACCAGCATACCTCCGAGACACCAACCTACAACCATAGACCTCTCTAAACCTCTCTAAGGGGGAAGGGGAGCTAGTTCTGTAGGGTCCCACACAGACCCACACAATCGTCCATCTTACCTAACTGTCCGAACTCATAACCTATGGGCATCTGCTCCTCACAACAAGCATCTCCTGATATACGCGCCAAGCACATGCATATAAGAAACACAGCCGATGCCATACATCCCTTTTATGTAAACTGTCGTCCATAATAATGTCATGTCAAATGTACCATTGCAAATAGAGGCAATACAATGTCAGTTTTCCAGATATATTTACCAAAACTCTCCTTGCAACTTGTTTATAGAATTATGTATCATTCTCATTCTCAAACTAACACAGATGACTGTATATTAATCTCTATTTTATTCACATCATGTCAGGCACTACATGTCCACTCGCAAGAGTCCTTCACCTTTCTGTTAGTTGTTTTGAATAAATCAGTAAGTTTGTAGATGCTACCTTTCATTCACACCTTCGCTACAAGCTAAATGACTTCTCTCTCAGTTCTCTTGCCCTGGAGATGACCCAGTTTTGTCCCACTTCTCAGAAGTTCGTGATACAAGATGAGTTGTCTGAAGGTGCTATATGCACGTCTGTTAGTATCTGTTAAGAGAAAAAATTATTTTTGACTTGAATATTACTCTTACTTTTGCAGTTTGGCCTACTGGGCTACATGTAAGGGTTTTCTTGTGTGTCTACACCTAATCTGCCTTTTCTTTGTAATCCTTAATAATCAAGACTATAGTAAACGTTTTCAATAGTACAAGGAAGGGGTATATTTGTTCCCCTCTGAGGACACATTCTTTGAAAACACATCTGTCAATTTAAAACACTTTTCTTTATTGAGATAGAACAGACTTTTAAAACCAGTTTAGTACAACATAGCCGTAGTAACCAAATAAAATCGACATCAGCATAAAATTAAATTGTCTCTTTTTGTTGGTAGTTATGTCCTGGTATTTTGCCAGAATTATTTTCTCCTAACATAGTAATTTATTTATATCCTAACATATATATGTATATATGTATATATATATATATATATATATATATATATATATATATATATATATATATATATATATATATATATATATATATATATATATATATATATATATATAAACATTAGTCCTTTTATTATCTGGTTAGCTCTACCTCGGAAATAATATATTGTCATATATATGTTACCCGAAGGGGGATTTTTTTTAGTTGATAATAAGTTCATCGTCTCGTGGGCTCGAACCACGGAAGACAAGAACTCAGGACTAACTACAGTGACGCACATAAACCACATGGCCATCAAGTGAGGTGACGAACTTATTATCAACTGAAAAAATTCCCTTTCGGGTAACATTTATAAAAATATATTGTTTCCGAGGTAGAGCAAATTAGATATTAAAGGACTTTTTTAGCTTAATGCTTGTATATGAATTACGGTGATGTGATAAAATTCATTCATATATGTATGTATATATATATATATATATATATATAAATATATATATAATATAAATGTATAAAGTATATATGTATATATATATATATATATATATATATATATATATATATATATATATATATATATATATATATATATACATATACATATAATACACAATATACATATGTGCATATACTGTTTATATTAGGAGAAAATAAATTACTGATAATTCTTGCAAAATACCAGGACACAACTACCAACAAAAAGAGACAAAATATAATTTTATGCTGATGTCGATTTTAATTTGGTTACTACGGCTATGTTGTACTAAACTGGTTTCAAAAGCCTGTTCTACCCCAGTAAAGAAAAGTTTTTAAATTGACAGATGTGTTTTCAAAGAATATGTCCTCAGAGAGGCACAAATATATATATATATATATATGTATATATATATATATATATATATATATATATATATATATATATATATATATATATATATATATATATATATGTGTGTGTGTTTGTCATTTATATATATATATGAAATGACAACCGGAGTTATATTTGTGAATTGAAGCTTTACAACTAAACATGTTATCCACTGTATAATTACGTTACGCTTACTGAAAAGGAAAATTTATGTAAATACATAGTTATCGTATCCCGAGTATAACGAGGCCTCTTGGCATTTAACGTAACCGGTGAGATATAAGACAAACGCCTCGATAATAAGCGAACATTTGTGGCAAATCTGCTTATTTCAGTACGTTAATAAATTGTTGGTCAGTGCGTCTTGAGACGAGTAAGAGGTAATGCAAGAGATCATGCTAATGTTTTGCTTTAATCGTCTTGCTTCGCTGTTTTCCCCACCTTCAGCTTGAATCCTCTCTCCCGCAACCGCTCCCCCTCTCTCTCTCTCTCTCTCTCTCTCTCTCTCTCTCTCTCTCTCTCTCTCTCTCTCCTGGTAGGAAATTGTGTGTAAATGTCTTTAAGGAGTGTCAAGGAGCTGCGCCGTTGAGCTGATGACCCTCGACAGGCCTGTTATTATCTCCTTCACCATCTAGCTCGACGACGATGCACTCCGATGGGTGATAGTGACGGGCGGGGCTACAGGACCGCCCGCGTGTGATAATGGGCGGGTAGAGAGTGGCGATTGTCGGACTTGCACAGGGTGGGAGGAATAGAAGGGTCCGAGAAGACAGCCTTAGGACACGAACGGTATCAGCCCTCATTTGGCTTTTGCTTTCCCTCCTCCGTCTCGGGAGAATGAAACGGGCTTTGTAGCGCCTTTTCCCTGACTCTGTCTATACTGTATATACTGTATGTAGCATTTAGTCGTTTAACTTCATTCAGCGCTAGAATACATAGCGTTAGATATAATTTGCATTATTCGGGTTCTCTCCAAAAATTTTCTATGAATTTATAATTTATCTGTGAATTTGCATATTAAGCTTTTTTTGATAGGTTAAAACAAAAAGTAATTTTACATGCATCGCTTTTCCAGAGATGTCTGATTTATTTACTTTTTTAAAAACTGAAATCTTCACTCTTACATATATGAGAGATTTTTCCACACATATTCTCTCTCTCTCTCTCTCTCTCTCTCTCTCTCTCTCTCTCTCTCTCTCTCTCTCTCTCTCTCATTTACTTTTTGAGTTGCTTCGTGATACTGGTGGTTTTAGTTATGCACTGTAAATCGCACATATACACACACACACACACACACACACACACACACACACACACACACACATATATATATGTGTGTGTGTCACACACATGTATATATATATATATATATATATATATATATATATATATATATATATATATATATATATATATATATATATATATATATATATATATATATATATATATATATTATATATATATATATATATATCAAGCTATGAGTGTTTTCGTAATTATATATCTTGTTAATTACTGTTTTTGTTTGCATGTTCAATCAAATAACTATGGATACTTGACTGTATACCCTCTCCGAGATATTTTACCTAGGAAGTGAATCTTGCCGAAAACCACAAGCATTGATTTCTGTTTTTAAGCTCTAAAAGCTGTGGTTGTTATCGCACTACTTGGTTTCTAATTCCTAAATTATGGGTTATAGGTTGCATGTGTATACATAATAGACGGAAAAAATCCTAACGAATACGCCCAGTAAAACAACATCCAATACTAATAATATTGGCAAAGATTATCACGATAACTTCCTTGCTTTCAATCTTCCTTGTTTTACTTTGATCTGGATGACGGGAGCACAAACAATGGAGGGACTATATTCATTCAGACTGGCCTCACACCCATATAAGGGCTTCATTCTCTTTGGGAGACTCATCTAAAACATGATATTTAACATGCGTTCTGCAGATGACGGTACCCCATCTTCCTCTTTGCCTATCTTGAGGGAGGTCTCGTAGGGACAGTCTCTCCACCTATCCTTTTGCCTTTTTCTCTTCAGTGACCTCCATCTAATCCCCTCTTCCTCTACCCATTCATATGAAGATGATTCTTCTCATCACAAATTACCCTCCTTTCTTTCCAAGTCCTCTTAAGAGCTCGCTCTCAATCTCACTTAGTCTTATCTGGTGGTATTAATGTGGATCCGGATATTGTATGGTTGGAACAAACGAACCTGATTTGTTTCAGTACTTCCAAGTCTGATTGTCTCCTTATCTCTTCGTCTCAAACTCCTGCCCCCTCAATCATTTTTGAGGATTTAATATTAAATTCCACAAATCCGTCAGTAGTTTAGGCCTCACTATCAATAGCATTTCTTGTAAGGACCTCATCCTGTTCTCTACTAAGTCTGTTTCGAAAAAACTGGGAATATTCTTAGATGCTGTTGAGCAGCTCCTTCAGATTTATGTAGTATGTATCCGTTCTTGTAAAAAATATTGTTCTTATGTCTGCGGATTTTTCACACACTGATCATTTAACCAGAATTGATTCTAAGTTTCTCTAATGAATGGTCTAGTTCTTACATCCAATTTTAACTCAATTCAACTCCATCATGAAGGCATTGATATCTGTTTGTTTCAGGCATTTCTTATGGGAACCTATTGATTTTCGGCCACCTTGCAACGATTCTTCATACCATTCAATTGCGAAACGGGGAATTCGCCCCCTTCTTCTATATGTATTTTTTATCTGACAGGCATCTTTTAAGAGGCGTGTTTGTCACCGTTTAAAAGTCCAATTATTGCTCAGTTTTTTGAAGAACTGTATACCATCTCGTTTGTACACTGTAAAATATTTATTCGTTCCCATACATACACATCGTATCTCAGTGTAATAAAATATTTGACCATTAAGTCAAAGCAGTAGCTATCAAGATAAGTTTCAGTTGGACCTACTGCAACTGATGGTGGTGCATCCGCTTCTCTGCTCTCTTTCACGGCGTCCCCTGAGGAGCTGTCTTTCCCTGCAGCCTTTTCCTCCCTTAGCTTCCTTGGTCTGTTTTTAAGATTGTCTCTATGTGTCACCCATTCAGAAGCTTCTGGCTCTGCTTCTCAGAAGACATTCTCTCTTATTCTGAACTCTTGTCTGATCACACAGGTGCATATTTGGGCAGTAGTATTTTAACAAAAGAAAGCAAACCTGTGGATTCCGTGTAATTCTTCGAGGCAGGTTCCTTTTCTATAGTTTTCCCTTACTTTATGATATTATCTGGAATTCTAGAAATGGAACCTTTTTGAATTTTCAATCTCATGACTCTATAGGAATCCTGCAGTATTTTTTTTTTTCTTAATGACCCTGGCTTTGCTAAAGTGTAAGAAGTTGGTGTGGTATTTATGTGACTCATATTTTCTTCTGAGTAGTTCCTTTACAACTGTATGGGATCTTTCCTTGTGTAGTGTTTGGTTCCTATACACTAAACACTACAAGGTTCGCTTTTTTCACCGCGTCATTACTTCAAGGTTTGAACCAGTTTGCCTCCACTGTAAAATGCTTTTGCTTGATTAAAAATGCTCCTCTGGTTTTATAACAGTATTATATATATAAAAAGAGAGAGAAAGAGAGAGCTGTTTGGCTTCGTAATGTTATCACATTGCAGCGAAAGGAGCCACCGTTCAGCGGTGAAAAGGTGGAACTTGCGACACGAAAGTTAATGAATTCGATCAGTCCTTCGTGTCATTCACTTATAAGAAGAAGAAGGCACCGTCTTCCATTGAACTTCCACTATAAAATAGTTTGGTACCACCTGAAATCAAAAGATAATTTCAGTCCTTTTTTTTTTTTTGCTTTTCTTTATGTCTGTTTCATTATTACGTCACCTTTTCTGTCTTGACGTCATCTGTAAGTCAATACGTTATTCTATTATATGTCGTTAGGTAAAAAAAAAGTACCTTTACCAAGTTAATCTAAAAATCCAATTTATGTTATTTTAGATTACATTATTATTGTAAACTGGCGAAAACGCGTATATGCTCGCATACTAGCACCATATACATTGTAGGTATTCTTTTTTTTTTACTATAAGCATATTTTATTTTTTCAGTAATTACACATACACAAACACAGACGGGTTTGCTCTCAAACAACGACCAATAAGCCTCTGAAATGTCTTCGCAAAATTAACAGTAATTGTAGTAAAAACAAAGTAGTACATAAATATTAATGCTAACAAACTGTACCTTTGACAAAATTTGCTCGTGTTTACAATGATTTCGACGAAGAGCTAAATCTATTTTCAGTAACAATTTCCGATAATGCTAAAAAAGAAGTGAACAACAGCTGGAAAGAAAAAAGGAATTTACTTTTAAAAGATTCCTTTAGACATTTGTAAACTCACTCAATAATTCCGTTCCAAAAGCGACAGTGCTCCACATGCCATGTCGTGTCACCTAAAATTTCGGTAAATGAATGACTCGCTGTACAGAGAGAACAGCAATAATGTCTATTAGACTACCAAGGCACACAGCTTTCGCACCCAAAATGACCTTTCTGTTCCTTAGACAACATGCAAGAGAACATTCTATTCAGTGGCAATTAACGAGCTTGACATA
Source organism: Macrobrachium rosenbergii (assembly GCF_040412425.1). NCBI lineage: Eukaryota > Metazoa > Arthropoda > Malacostraca > Decapoda > Palaemonidae > Macrobrachium > Macrobrachium rosenbergii. Next base: position 67,993,968 of record NC_089791.1, read on the forward strand.
TTTCAGGATTCTAGATTTTGCACATTCTGTTTTATAACACATTTCGTAAATGTTGGGAGGAAGGAGAAAAGGAAGACTAGAAAGCGCTGAATAGATAGGATAGGAAAAGTACAGGAACGAAAGGGTTTTCATGTTCCGAACGAAAGAGTACATGCAGGAAAGAAGTCCGTGACATAGTGGACATCTTGCGTCATCTTTGATTCTGCAATGAAAGTATAAATGTGGCAGTGCCTAGTGTCTCAGAGTTTCAGCAGGCTACGAGCTTTCACTGGGTAGCTAAGGTGTTGAGGATTCTCCAAAGGAGTTGTGAGGGGATAACGTAAACACTGAACTAATCCAGAGAATGCAATTCTCACGCTTCTCTCTCTTTCCTCAGATTGCAAGAAATACTCATAATAGAGCATAAGATTAAGAACCGAAAAACGGAAAAAACAGGAATTAAAAAATCTGAGAGGCGGAATAATAGTTACACGTAAAACCTGTAAACCTTTCCTCAGGAAAAGCCGATACCAGTGAAAGAAAATAAGAGAAACGAAATTATAAACAAAAGATAATTAGTAGAATATGAAGAATATCATTAAAAATTATAGTCATTAGCTTTTACCTTTATTTTCTGAGTGTTTAACATTTCACATAATGATAAAGCCTAAGAAAGTTTACTAAATCATAAAACCATGGAAAAGACCAAATTAGGAAAAATGAGAAAATTTTTTGTATATTTACATAAATTTTAAATGTTTCTTGCCCAACTTAACGAGCAATGTACAGTATTAATGGTAAATCTTTATTCAATTTTGACACCAGATATCGAAAATGAGGTTCGGTGAGAGATATGCAATATATATATATATACATTATATATATATATATATATATATATATATATATATATATATATATATATATATATATATATATATATATATATATATATATATATATATATACATATATATATATATATATATATATATATATATATATATATATATATATATATCTATATATATATATACATATATATACATATATGTATATATATATATATATATATATATATATATATATATATATATATATATATATATATAATATAAAATGTATGTATCTATATAAATATGTATATGTATGTGTGTGTGTGTATGTTCCACATGCACTCTGAAACACACTGACCAATTTCAACAAAACTTGTTATACATATGACTTACCATCTGGGGAAGAACACTGAGGGGGTAAGACATCACTGGCACCAAAGGGGGTTATGTGGGAAGGGGGTGAAATGTAAAAATTACAGAAAACGACAGTTATTGGTGTCTAATCAATAGTTTTCGAGGTCGCTGAGATTAATAGTGACACTCCCAATGCCCTTTAAGTCCAAATTCAGTCCCAGTAGGGAGGGGGCGTGGGAAGGGTTAACACTTAAAAATAGCCGAAACGACAGATAGTAGTGTCTAATCCATAGTTTTAGAGGTTGCTGAGATTAACAGTGACACTCCCAATGCCCTTCAAGTCCAAGTTTAGACCTGATAGGAAGGGGGCGAGAAGGGGGTGGGAAGGGGGGTGACACATAAAAATAACTAAAACGACAGATATTAGTGTCTAATCTAAAGTTTTTGAGGTCACAGAAGAATAGTGACACTCCCGATGTCCTATAAGTCCAGGAAGGGGGGGATGAGAAGGGGGTGGAAAGGTGTTGACATGTAAAAATAACCTAAACGACAGATATTTGTGTCTAATCCAAAGTTCTCAAGACTGCTGAAAAGAATAGTGACACTCCCAATGCCCTTTAAGTCCAAGTTCAGCCCCAGTAGGGAGGGGGTGAGAAGGGGTGTGGGAAGGGGGTGACATGTAAAAATAATCAAAGACAACAGATATTAGTGTCTAATCCATAGTTTTCGAGGTCACTGAGATGAATAGTGACACTCCTGATGCCCTTCAAGTACAAGTTCAGCCCTGATAGGAAGGGGGGTTGGGAAGAGGTGACATGTAAAAATAACTAAAAACAACATACATTAATGTCTACTCCATAGTTTTCAAGGTCGCTGAGAAGAATAGTGACACTCCTGATGCCCTTCAAGTCCAAGTTCAGCCCCGATAGGAATGGGGGTTGAGAAGTGGTGAAACATAAAATGTCAAAAATGCTGGGCAATGTAAATGAAGCAACTATCATAACAGGAATGGGGAAGAGAGAGAGAGAGAGAGAGAGAGAGAGAGAGAGAGAGAGAGAGAGAGAGAGAGAGAGAGTTTATCAGTTATCATTCAGAGAGTTCCTGGGCAGCGCCGGGTTGGTCAGCTAGTGTATATATATAAATGTATATATATAAATATATATATATATATATATATATATATATATATAGAGAGAGAGAGAGAGAGAGAGAGAGAGAGAGAGAGAGAGAGAGAGAGAGAGAGTTTATCATTATCATTCAGAGAGTTCCTGGCAGCGCCAGGTTGGTCAACTAGTGTATATATATAAATGTGTATATATATATATATATACATATATATATATATATATATATATATAGAGAGAGAGAGAGAGAGAGAGAGAGAGAGAGAGAGAGAGAGAGAGAGAGAGACCAAGGGCAGATGGAAAGGCACACGAACAATCAACGGCTTTTATTGTAGCCGACGGTGTTTCGCAATAACCCATTGTATTTTCAAGGCTGCAATGACACATATAATTTTGTTTAATTAAAAAGGAACGTCACTACATAAAGTTATAAACATAAAAATACATTTCTTAAAATATTTTAAAATAAACCTACCTAGTACATGGCTGAAAAGTGACCAAACATAAAAAGGTAGAACTGGTAGGAAGTAAACAAAACGGCACATAAATTACAAAAGATTAAAATTAAGAGAGAGAGAGAGAGAGAGAGAGAGAGAGAGAGAGAGAGAGAGAGAGAGAGAGAGAGAGAGAGAGAGAGAGAGTATTTGGCCACGAAGAAAGTGAAACACAGAACTGCGAGATAGCTTACCTTTTACACTCGGGCATTGTCAAGCAAACTATGTACGATGGAACAAAAGATTACAAATAAGACTCGAATTGACAAACAACCACTAAAATTAGGGGTAAATAATCATTTTAGTGCATACAAAGGTCCATTACACTTGGATTATCTCTTTCAGGTGAGGCACAGCTGCCTAAGATTAACTCAGGTATTTGGATAAAACAAGGGCGAGACATATGGCATTAACCAGGATTACTGACATTTTTTCCATTTCTCCTCTAAATCTCCTTCGAACATCTTGTGCAGAATGGGGTCAAGAGTCTCTTCTTAGACCATGGTCAAGAGTGTACAGACCTGGGCTTAAATGAGTATGTTAATAGTATTCATGCAGTCAAAGATATTTCTGGAAACAATACTCTTCCATCTTATGAATATACTGTTATGGGACCAATCAATAATATGTGATTTTTCACTTGGTGCACAAAAAAAACACAGTTCTTTTGGCCAGTTCTGACTGAATATATACGTTGATTTATTCTGACAATTAATTCCTCATTTGTCTGGCCCAAATAAAATCAACCCGAGTTCACTCGAGCGATTTTATAGTCAGTGTTGCTACTCTGCTGGGGATAATTCTTATACGCGTGTCTTTTACAGAGTTATTATATGAAAAATGTGTATTTACAGTAAATATTATCAATATGATTTGACTTAAAATAGGCAAAAAAGGTGTTCCTAGGTAATTATTAAAGAAAATCTCCACAGTTTTATTGTAGAACGTATCCAAAATGCTAGCTGGATAACGCAATTCTTGACACACTTTTCAAAAAATTCTGAGTTCGTTATCGAGGAATTCAGGACAGACAATACGTAATGCTCGCAGAAAAACTGAAGTATATAGAAAGATTTTTTTTCTAAAAAGTGTAAGCAATCACCTTTTTCTATTTCTAGCGTGAATTTTATATAAGAGATTTGTGCAATCAATTTTTCCAAGGGAATATTTACATCTACATCTTTGGGTATAACAGGTATTTGAATAATCATAGGAATACTAAAGATTTTAACAGAAACTCCACATATAAATTTGAGAAAACTGGTGGCAGAGGGTTACGCATTACCATACCAATCGTTTGTGTATAGAATTTCCCATTAGAATAAACTTACAATCGTACACAGTTTAATTAATTCCAAAATCTGATTGAATGTTAGTGGTAAATCCATTCCGGTTCATTCATTTTTGAGGTATTCTAATGCCGACTCAGTAGACATTTTAGTTAATAAAGAACAAATGTTAAAACTTACTAATCGGAAGTCGAGATTGACTGTGATGCCGTTTACTTTTTCCTGTTAAGTCTATTAAATAAAAAAAAATGGGTAACATGTCTAGTTCCTCTTAACAGCAACAGCAATCAGAGCATACAGAACTCATTATAGGTCTCAGTGGATCAGTTTCCTTATGCATTTTAACCAAGCCAAATAAATAGGATAACGATGGAGAATAAGTGGGAAATTAAATAACAAGGTCTTCATTATTTTTCAGTACTCTTGTTACGTTAATAATAAATGACTTGCGTCATCATCAAGGGGCCTTATTCAATTTCGTGTACATACTTGGTAATGCTTCCATTTTTAAAATCTAAACTAATTCATAAATCTTGCACTTATTTTGTTTTTAGCATATCAACTAAGAAGTTCTGTTGAGAACGTACTACAGTATTAAGTTTATAGTCCTTTGTGATGCGAATAGTTTTTACTTCTTCCTAGTTCAGTCAACGCATTCCTAAACTGTTTAGGGAAATTGACATTAGAAGTAAATTGAAATAATGAATAACAAGTCCTTTTACAATATCAAAATGTTGATGTGGATGGTCATTGAGCTTTACAAAAGAAGCAAGGGAAGACGCTATAACAAGGGATTTGGCACAGCTGAAAAGGCAAATGATAAACCATATCCTAAAGCACACAACTTCTAACATTTTTGCTTGATAAATTCTCCGTTTAGTCTCCTCTTGCTTTTTCGTCCAGTGATACAAGTCATACATACATACATATATATATATATATATATATATATATATATATATATATATATATATATATATATATATATATATATATATATATATATATATATATATATATAAATATATATATATATATATATATATATATATATATATATATATAGTATATGTACATATATATATATATATATATACATACTATATATTCACACATACTCACATTCCCACACACACACACACACACACACACACACATATATATATATATATATATATATATATATATATATATATATATATATATATATATATATATATATATATATATATATATACTGGGTGTTTCAAATTAGAGCCCCCTTGAAGTTTTCTGCTATAGCCTGTCTCCAAGTACATTATTTTAAGTTTCTATTAAGCTATTTTTCATTTTACATTTCTTGTATTTTCAGACTGAGTGACGGAGTTAGATACAGCCATGGCTAACGACTCAGAGGAAATCAGATGGATTAACAGAATCCGGGCTATAACCTTCAGAGAGGCCAGGGATGCTGGCGCATCCTTCATTTCACGTTCCTGGATAACTAAATACATTAAAAGAGATGAATCTTTTGTTAAAAGAAACTGGAACAAAAATCCATATGACTGTCCCCGCGAAAAGAATGAGAATCTTGGAAGGCCTGAAGTCCTTTCTCAGAAGTCAAAAGACATCATAGCTGAGGCAGTGTGTAGACCAAGAAAGTCTTTACATAAACTGGCGCTTGAACTAGAAACAAAAAGGGGAAAGAAGAGAAGTTATAGTGCTGTATATCATGAGTTGAAAAAATCTGGTATCAAGCCATTTCATGTTATAAGCAAGCCCAACATCACTCAGCAACAGAGAGAAGACCATGCATGGTTTTGTGGTTCATTTTTTAAAGATTGGGATGAAGCTGACTTTCTCCATGTTGCCACATCAGGTGATTTCTTCATTTACATAGTCAGGAAGCCAAATCATAAAAATGACACCATTTGGGCTGCAAAGTTGGATTATATCAGCAATGACGTGCAATATCGCCAAGTTGTGAAATTTCCTGAGTGTTTGGGAATTTTTCTCTGTTTCACAGCCAAATGGTTAATGTGGATCATCAAAGAAAAAGGACACCCATGGAATGACGAATACTTCAGAGAAACTGTGCTTACTGGTGGAGTATTTCCTTTCCTCAAAGATCCTGAAAATATGTTATCTGTTGAAGAAGTCACATTTTTGTATGATAAGGCACCATGTTTCAAGGCTCTTCAGACACAGGAGCTGCTTCGAAACAGTGGTATCGATTTCTTCTTGTCAAGTGAATTTCCAGGTAGCTCCCCTGACCTTAATGTGTGTGAAAACATGGGTAGTATCTTAAAGGATCGTGTTGAAGCACGCACAGTTAACTATGATGGTATACCAAGCCTCGACGACCTGCGAAGAGAGGTGACCAAAGTGCTCAGGGAAATGGAGATTGAGTCTCAGCTTTTTTGTGATTTGCTGAAATCACACCCTCAAGAATGCAGGCTGTGGTACAGGCAGATGGAGGCCATACAAAATATTAAATACTCAGAGAGAAACTTAAATAAATACCTGTTCTGAATTACTTTTGTTTTTGTCCATATCAATTTTAGTTTATGCTGTAGAGTGGGGCCTCTAACTTTGAAACATCCTGTATATTTATATATATATAATATATATATATATATATATATATATATATATATATATATATACATACATTCCCACACAGTCACACATACATACACACACACACACACACACACACACATATATATATATATATATATATATATATATATATATATATATATATATATATATATATATATGTATTTATATGTGTAGGTGTGTATGTATGTATAATGTATATGTGATATACTGTATATATAGTGTGTATGTATGTATGTGTGAATGTGTGGGAATGTATGTATACACTGTATCATACATACTTCCAGAAGTTTATCCCTCTCTGAGGTACTTCTTTTTGAATGCTTTAGCTTTATCCGCAACTTTGATTTGATAAGGATACAAAAGGATACAGCGGAGAAATATGGGAAATTGTTTAATGATTTTAATTGTATTAAGCACCAGAGTATGGCCATCAGAAACAGTAATGCAAATACTAATGAACATATTTTCTAATATGTGATAGTAAGCATCATAATTTTTTTTAACAAAAGTAATTTTTTGCATCTTGAGGAAAGATAATGATTCCCAAATATTTTAAACGTTTGGCTCAATCGAGTTCTCTGTACATCGTATAATCAAGGCCACCGAAAACAGATCTATCTGTCGGTGGTCTCGGTATAATGCTGTATGAGCCACGGTCCATGAAAGTTTAACCATGGCCCGGTTATGGCCTGGCCTGGCCTATATCGTTGCCAGACCAACGATCATGGCTAACTTTAACCTTAAATAAAATAAAAACTACTGAGGCTAGAGGGATGCAATTTGGTATGTTTGACGATTGGAGGGTGGATGATCAACACACCAATTTGCAGCCCTCTAGACTCAGTAGTTTTAAAGATCTGAGGGCGGACAGAAAAAGTGCTGACGGACAAAGCCGGCACAATAGTTTTCTTTTCAGAAAATTGAAAAAGGTAAGCCCGAGAGTTAAGAACTGAACCTAAATTGTAAATCCAGCTTTTTCACCGATTACTGTAATATCCATCCGTATTCTTATATATCATGTTTTATTTATTATGATATTCTCTGCATATTATTTACAGAAAGTAGAGAAAAAATGCCACAGGAATACATACATACATACATACTGTACATACACGGACATATGCATCCAAACTTGCATTACATAAATATGCGCTAAGAGAGGGTGTCTTTGTGCGTTGTGTTTATATTAAGCGACAACCGCCTGCAGGGTACCAATTATTTCGTAAACCGTGGCGGCAGCGATTAAGGCGTCTGTTCTGCGCATAATTATCATATTTCTAACTCACGCGATTCACCACTCACGAGCTTTCGTTCAATGTTGAGTTCTCCAGACCATGAGGCTCTTCCTCATGTATTCGTCGTAGACTCAAGACTTCCGACTGTTTGCTCTTGGGTGAAAAAAAAATTGTTAATTAAGAGTGCAAAGAGTGAATATTACACTGAGTGCAAAGGACTGTTGCCTTAACAGCATATTCATCGAATGATGAATATGTTGCAAAAAGTTTATGTTCGATGACGGACAACAAAGACGAACTAAAAACATGTTTTGCATTATTTTGCTAATGTAGTGAAGGAAAATATAACCTCATACCTGTCAATGCTTGAAGTTTGCCATCATCGTTATTATCATTATTATAAAACCGTTCTGTTTCCTTTACCCATGTTAAAAGAAAAAAATCAGGAATTACTAAATTGTAAATCAAAAATTCTTGCCAACAAATGATAGAAAAAGTATTGGTCTCTAACCATTTTCAGGTTTTCATTTTTATCTTTTTTCTGGTATTGGGTTTTGTTACTCACACCTGAGCCTCGATTTCGAAGTTCTTCAAGTATTTACATTTTTTCTGCGAATGAGAAATATATTTATATTGATGACGTTTGCTCCTTTTTCGGACGATTCGTTCGCCGATAGTTGCAAGGAGAAGAGTGGAACACAACTTGCATTTTGATGGAATTTTGACTGTCATTAAATGTCTCTTTAACGTAATCTCAGCGTGCATTTTATTTCCCGTATTTCACTGTAATATTCTCAGTCTTTATAGCTTTCCCTTAGAAGAAGAGAGAATTAATAAAGAAAATGATTTACCATGATTTAATTCTGATACCTTCTTGACTACCGGCCGGTATGTTGTGTTCGTTTATATCTTTACAGAGGTACAGATTTACTTGATTTTATCCAGACTTGCAAAATATTTTGTATTTAAACATTTTTTCTCATAAACCCTGGCATTAAGCTCAAAGATGAAGAAGGAAATGCTCACGCCTAAGCACAAGGTCCCGAACTTAACATTAAGGGAATTTACTTGGGATTATATGAAAAGAAAAAATTATGGCATGCATTTTTTAGCACTCCCAAAGTGCAACTGTCAGATATACGGAAATACGCCAGGTATATTTCGTGCCTGTATGCCATTCGCGAGTTTTATTCTTTCGAGCCTGAATTGCACCGTGAAGTGAAGTTGTGTTTTACCGCTCTTGTCGTTTATTTACCCATTTCATCAAGAGTTATCCTTAAAATCTTTATTATTTCAGAAAATCTTTACTATTTCAGAAATTGTTTGTTCTTTGTCTGATGTGAGAGAGAGAGAGAGAGAGAGAGAGAGAGAGAGAGAGAGAGAGAGAGTATTCACTATCTTGGGGCAGCAAAGTATTTACTAGAAGAATAAAGGAACCTAGTCTGCCATTTCTTTCCTGTGTGGCAGATTATGGTTCAAAGAGCTAAATTATGAAATATTCAAATATTCAATTAACTTTCAACTAACAAATTTCTTTTTTGTGTGTGTAATGTTGTCTTTGTTACTGTTCATTTTACATGTAAAAGGAATTTGCGCTACAAAACTTTATACTTCACAAACTTTGCTTTTAGCCGTATTGTATAGTTCAGCACTTATACATTATCAGACGCTATTTTTGCATATATTTCACTCTGATTAACGTCTCCTCTTTATTCTTACAGTTTTTCCACATATATTTTGTGAAAGATTACTAAGGAATGCAGTTGTTATTTACTTGTTTCATATGAATATCGAACATAGTGAGTGAAAATAATAAGCAGATTTGAACTTTATGTGTTAGAAACTGACATTATATAACCGTAATGTAACTTCCCTTAAATTCATTACAACTTCTGATCTGCATTGTTTCAGGAAAATCAAAGAAAGGGACATTTTTGGGTTTTAAACTGACTTATTCTTGGAAAGAAGTCAAGAGCCCTCAAGGTGAATCTCTATACGGTTTTATCAGATCCACAAAAATAAGATGTTGACCTTCTGATAAATTTGTGACAACGAAGACAGGCCAATCAAAAGAATATTCCGCGCAAATAATCTCCTACCCTCAAGGTACATCTCTAGCATGTTTTATCAAAATCAAGGAACGGGAAATTACAAATAATATTTTGGAAAAAAAAATAGCCACCACTCACCAGGCTACCTGGCTGTCAAATTTCATCAGAATCAGAGAAAAATTAAATGTTTAACCTTTAAATTGACCTATCACCTTAAAAATGAGCGAAAATCAAAATTATTTGTGGAAACGGCTCAACTAGCCTTTGAATGCCCACCTATCAAGTTTATCAAAAGAAAAGTCAGCAATACGTCAATACATATTGTTAAATTCTGAAGACCAGGGCCATTAATGTTGTTCCTGAGATATAAAGGAAAAACATTTACAAATATAGACAAATAAACTTTCTCGTGACCTTGACAAAATATTTGGGGAAAAAAATCACCAGTCAACAAGGTACCTGCATACTGCGTTTAATCAAAATTAGAAACAGTGGGAAGAAGGGGCTAAAAGAATAATAAAAAATCTTTTTCAAAAATTACAGATCACATAGCTGGATAATAATAATAATAATAATAATAATAATAATAATAATAATAATAATAATAATAATACTAGTATGCTGACTCATCACTTTCAAAAATATGGGAGATAAAGAGGGTCGAGATTGAAGATGTACAATAATAATTACAACGAACCTTTAAGTTTTACAGAAAATCCTGTTTTCTCTTCAGGGAAAATGAAGGAATACAAGGAATTGTTTTTAGTATTTATATCCTGGGCAGACCTTCTCACGATGAGTATGCAGCCTCTTCGATAAAACCAATGCCCATTAAAAAGATTATCTTCGGCAGCAGGGACAGCTGGCGAGGAGAGGAAAACTAGACAGGTCATTTCCAACAGAACCAATATTAGAAATCGACGTACTGGAATGTTCGAAGTTTCGCCTCTCAAAATTAGCATCAGTGATATAAAACTGATCCCCTGAAAAGAATATGGAGACTGTCGTCCTTTCTTTAGATTTGGATAACCAATGGAATGGAATATAAAATTTAGACCAAAGGCCAAGCGCTGGGACGTACAAGGTCATTTAGCGCTGAAAGGGAAATTGAGAGTAAAAAGAGTCTGAAGGTACAACAGGAGGAAAACCTTTCAGTTGCACTATGAAACAATTAGTAGGAGAGGGTGGAAAGTAAGATGGGAGAGAAAATATGGACGGAGGTACTGTAAAAGGAATGAAAAGGGTTGCATCTGGGGTCGAGAGAAACTTGAGTGGTGCCTATAGTGCACCGCATGAGGTGCACAGACTGCACTTTCCTCCGACGGGGATTTGGAGAACAAAGGCTACTTAGAAGGGTTTTTACTTTCAATATATTCTTAGAAACTTCTAATAATTTCTCAGTAGAATAAAATTAAAATAGTGTCCCATTTCTCTTGCAATTAACAAATTCATTTATTGTTTTTTGTATTGTAATACCAACATAAAACAAGTAAAAAATGCGCTGAAGTTTCTTCGGCACAATCGAGTTTTCTGTATAGTGTATAATGCTGTATGATACTCTCAGCCACGGCCCGGTGGTGGCATGTGTTGTTGGCACTTATAACGGAGCCAGTCGCAAGATTATAACTAATTTTAACTTTAAATAAAATAAAAAACTACCGAGGCTAGAAGGCTGCAATTTGGTATGTTTAATGATTGGAGGGTGTATGACCAACATACCAATTTGCAGCCCTCTAGCCTCAGTAGTTTTTAAGATCTGAGGGCGGACAGAAAAAGTGTGGACAGGCAGACAAATAGCCATCTCAATAGTTTTCTTTTATAGAAATATAAAAAGGGGTGCTATAGTCGACTAGAACCGGAATGAAGAAACATATACCGCTTATGTTCTCAACTAAGATATCTATATATTTTTCTCTCAAATAAAAAAATATATTGGAAAAACAATGAGAAGAGATTATGAAGCTACTTCTCCATAAAAATTATAAGAAATTACCAATACGCTGAATAATCCTGATCGTCTCTTTATCTCTTATTTCACCATCATTATCACAAGAAACTTTAATGAAAAATGATATAAATATTCTGATGACGAACCCACCCCTGGTATCTTTGTCATGAGACTTAGCAATTCTATTTTGCCATATGTGGAAGAAAACGGTGCAAGTTGAAAAAAGAGGGGGGGATATCAGAACATAATAGGTTCTGCGTGTACTTGACAGAAACAGTGCCATTGGCATAATGACCATATCGTGAACTTCAGCAAAGGTGGGTCAGTAAACAGCTGTATCAAAGACGTAGAACAGTCAACGGGTTGTTCAGTTTCATACCAGCGGTCAGCGTCAATTTGCTACGATATGAACTAGACCAATTCAAAAGTGGACGTCTTCAGAGAAAAGTATTTATAAAGGGTTGTGATGAAGGACATTCAAGAGACTCCGGAAACTGGCCATTCTGCCCCCATCCCCCCCCCAAGAAACAAGTCACTGCCTCTTCTGCTCAAGATAATCCTATAATGGGAAGGTTTTTTTTAAAGAAGGAGGCACACTTGCGTGAGACGGTCTCCCTAGGAAATAAATAATAATTAAAACATTTCTTTGTATGCTTTCCAGTTTCTGAAGAAGTAAATGGGAGAAGTTTAAGATTTTGTTGTTAATTTTACCAGTACATCTTAAATTATTCGACTCTTTCAGTTCCCTGCGTCGGGGCCGGGGCTAGTGCTTCCAGTGCACCTCACACGGTGCACTGTAGGATTACTTAAGGTTCTTTGCCTCGTTCCTTAACCATAGTTGCAGCCCCTTTCATATCTTTTGCTGTACCTCCGCCCATACTCTCTATCTTCCATCTTACTTCCAATCCCCTCCTGGCAATTGTTTTATAGTGCAACTGCGAGGCTTTCCTTCTTTTACACCTTTAAAACCTTTCTATTTTCAATTTCCCTTTTCAGCGCTGAATGACCTCATAGGCTGCAGTACTTGGCCTTTCGCCTAAATTTTATATTCCATGCAACTCTTTAAGGGTTTTTTTGGAATGGTAAGTACCAGCCACTGAGCTACTAATAGTGCACTGACCCGTCAGTCTGCAAGAAAAGAGAGTTAAGAGTAAATTTTGAGCAAGTTATGTCTCATGAGGATGAATGGAACCCGCAAAGAGGGAGCAATGAATGTTAATATGGATGATTTACTAACAGAAGCAGTTGATTCGCACAAGCATTTGGTGGTAAATATAACAATGACAGTAGTATGTGAGGAGAGGGATCACAGAATTATTGAATCTTGAAAGGTCTCTGCAAAATATTCGAAAAGGTCTTGAACTGTCTAAGGAAGACTGATTGGGAATTTATGAAGAAGTTGTTGGTCCAACTGACCTTTAAGAAGTGAACTGTAGATGTTGAATGTGAATGAATGAAAAATGGTTGAAGCTGTTGAAATGAATTACTTGCATGTATCCAGCAAAAAAAGTATAGATAGGGTGAGAAATGTAAAGATGCACAGAAGAAATGGTAAAAGGGTTACCACCGGCAAAATGATGGCTCATAGTATTTTGCGATGGATTCGCCACGTGGAAGAGCACAGGCGATAAGCTGATGCAAAGGTTGGATAATCCATAAGTGTTAGGAGGTGAGAAGTGAGGAAGACATAGAAAAGGTTTAAAGAGATGGTAAGAAATAGATATCGGAAAGGAAGGGCCATAATATCCAGGAAGGACGAGATACTGTGAAAGGTTTTCTGCTTTCCTTTCTCTCCATCCTATCGTTAACGGTTCCACTAGACAGATAGGAGGATAGATAGAAAGGTAACTTTAATTGTTTGGGGTCATCAAGGATAGTGTCTGCAATATTAACCAGGTATTGCAATTAAAGTCCACCGACGATCAAAGTTAAGGAACTGAGCAGCTTCTGTATTATATACTGACGGCAAATCTGAAGGAACTTTTGAAAAATCAGAAACCAACTTTCATAGACTGGTAAACGAATATCAAGTAAGTAGCGAGGCACAAGATTGATTGGTTTAAACGCTCCAAGAGCAATGGTATAGAAATTAACAATTTTTTCACAATGGAGGCAAAGTAATATTCAAAATACCTATGAAGCTAGGAGTACAATATCTGCAACTCGGTGAACAGCTGAATACGCTTATTTCTCGTTTTAGTTTATTTTTTTTATGCACTGTTTACCTTCTCTTAAAGCAACAGTTTATATTAGCAATGTTAACTACCCCTTGGAAGTTTTGTCGTGTGCTTTAAAAAAAATTATCAACGAGCTGTTGCTTTAACTAAGAAGTGAGGATTACCATTAACATCGTTCAAATTTTCAAGAAAATCTTATCTTGCCCAAATGTATTAATTTGTTTTATGTTGTTATTTTCCTAGTCTGCTAATCGGAAAATAAGATTTTGATAATGAAAATTTTACAGATTTTAGCACTGGTGCTGCCTTCTCTAAATAAAAATGTTTTGAAAGGAACAAAGGATGTGGTCATCTCTCGGAAGGTGCAACCGTCCCAAGAAATGCAGGAAAAAAGTAGAAAATATAGTGTATAAAATGGTTGCCAGATTGGTACTGAAATTTAGAAATTAGTTCACATGGAGTGAGGTCCAAAGTAGAAAGTTTGGCTAAACAATTTCATGTTATACTCTGTTGAAAGCTTTGAAAATATTAACAGTGAATATAAAGAATTCTCTACAGTCGCGCAGAGATAACCAAACATGAATAAGGTAGCGAAAAAGGTCCTAGATATTTTTGTCTCGTTGAACCTATAATTTTGGTCCAGTAGCGAAAGAAAGGATTCAGCGTGTTTGAGAAACAGGCGTGAATATGTATTTCTTTACTTAGAGTATTATCTAAAGCAATTCGAGGGCAGTTAGAAGGGTTAAAGTGTTTACTTGCATATAGATTAGCTGGACAACTGTATATTTCCAAATGTAGTGATTAACAAAGGCAAAAACTGGTAAAGCTTGATTGTCAGTCGCTCAGTACATATTTGTGAGAGGAAAGAATTCGAGAATTTCATAGCATCAACATGGATGGGTGACTGGGATAGATTTCTAAAAAGGCAAATATATATATATATATATATATATATATATATATATATATATATATATATATATATATATATATATATATATATATATATATATATATATATATATATATATATATATATTTTTTATGATACTGTTTTGAAGATTGGTATAAACAAAACATGCACCGGCATCTACAAAAAGTTGCGATACGTTTGATAATATAATATCTATGATAGCTATAGACACAGTGACATAAATGTCTAGACATCCACTGCATCGCTATTGACGACATCAGTTTGCCAGTGACTGTTTGGAAAATAAGATTGGTAATTCATTCTTTGTTTGAACCTATATACATAATAATATGGACTTGTTTTTATGTATTTAGTACTACATTAACTTTCCTTTTCATACAAAATGAGTGCTGTTTATCGGAAATAAATGGATTCCAAACGTATCTCTTTTGTCGATCAAATACCACCATTGGATATCAACATTAGAATAAGCGAGTGACTCTAAGTTTAATCATTGCAGCATATCGTTTTTAAAACTTTTGAAAGTTTTATATTATAATGATTATTTTGGTTTGCAAATAAAGGTAAAAGATAATTGCGGTGACTGTACGAAATACAGGATTTTGTAGTAATAGTATCAACAAAGTGGAAGAAATGAATTACACTCTCCTCTAAGAGATGCTGTTTTGTCTTTGAAAGACCAGAACCCTGTAACCATCACATTCTCTGAGATCTGGAGACAAAGGGTCAAATTCTGTCTCTTTAATTTACATGTGACCTTAATTTTTATTTTTATTTTATTCAGTAGATGAAACCATTGACTTGAAATTCAAGCTCCCAAAGAATGGTGGTTTCAACTTCCCACCACAGACCCCCACCTCGGCAGTAACTGATCATGATGCAGAGCCAGTAATTTTTTCATCGCCCTGGAGGAGGCGCGAACTCATGATATCTGAGTGGTATTCAAGGCACTAACCACTATACCAGCGACCTATTCAAAAATAGGACAAGGTGAAAAATATGGAGGAAAATAATCCTCAAATTCAAGGTGCCTGTTTTCCAGGTTTCATTAGTCAGTATTAAAAATGTGATCTTGAAAACCAGATCAACGTCAAAAAATATTGCTGGAAAATTATCACCTCTACTGCCAGTAGCTTCTCCATAGGGGGGAAGTGTCGCAGTTACACCTCACGTGGCATTACTAAAGGCGGTTTGCAGTGTCCCTTCAGCCTCCAGCTGCACCCACTTTTTAGTCTCTTTCCTTACCTCCATTCCTGCTTCATTTCTTCCATCTTGCTGTCCAACCACTCCAACTCCTTTTCAATCTCGTACGCGCTGTGGCTGAAAGTCTACAAGTGCTTGGCTTTATAACCAAATTTACATAAATCAAATCTAATTAAATCCATGGTTTCATAAGACCAAAGAAAATTAAAATGTCGACCTTCAAACTGGTCTGTGGCCTTAAAAATTAGCCAAGGTAAAAAAAACTGTGTAAATTAACCATCAACCCTCACGCCGTCTACACTTAAAAGCAAAATGTCCGCCTGTCATTTGGCTTGCGATCTTAAAAATAGATCAAAGTATTTGGGAAAAATAACCACTAAAGGTCAAGATACCTTCCTACAACTTTCATCAAGTTGAGAGATGACAAATTTGATCTTTCAGCGCTTGTAACATTAAAAAATAAGCCAAGGTAAAAAGTATACGGAAAAATAATCACTAATCTTAAGCTACCTCCCTACCAAGTTTTATTAAACCACGGGAAAATCAAATTTTCTCCTTGACATGGATTTGTGACCTTAAAGTATAACTTTTTGTAAAAAATAATCACCAATCCATCATAGCATATACAACGAAAAAAAGATTTTCCTAAAATGACCATTCAAAAGATTGATTACGTCCGTAGCATATTTGTCAACTACCCATTAAGTTAATGCGCCCCGACCTGAAAACTTTATTTGAAAATACTGACAATAACGAGACAGATGAATAAGTTCATATCCTACTGTCCTCTTTGGGGATCTTGACGGGAAAAAGTTGATATAATACCTTAAGTGGGCTACAGGACCCCTTTAGGAAATGGAAGGCGTACCTTCTCCAGCCTTTAAATATCACCTTCTCACTCCACAGCTATGTTTTTGTTGTTTGTTGATGCCTTTAGGTTCTACCCAGCCATGCAGAGTGGTATCGAATCCCCCCAAATTACCATGGAATGAAGTCTCTATCTTGGACCCTCATGAACGTGAAGTGAGTTGTATCTTGTGGTACACCGGCTATGAAGGCAATCATGAAGAATGCTGATTCTGGGACCTAATACCGCCTTAGGTGGTGTTTGCTCTATTTAAGACTTTTTTGTTGTTCCCTTGGGAAGCTGTTCATTCCCAATATATTAGGAGAGAAAGTAACTGCTCTTCAGTAATAAATGGGTATTTGTGGTATGTAGAAGTGATACACTCTTCTGCCATTTATTCCAGAGGCATCCCGCCCCCCGTATTTTTTTTTTTTTTTCCCTGAGAGGGGTTTCTCGATGAATGACTTCAGAGAAATTTTGTGCATCTACAAAGATACTATGTCTTAAATAGGAAGACATAATAGTGTGAGCCCCGTTAACAACAGATCAAGTTAAACTCAAGGTGCTCAAGAATACAACATGCAAATGTCACTCAGTGGCTAGAAGATAACACAGAAGTCATCTACTAAGAACGATGCCTAAAAATAGAAGCAGTACTTAAAGATAACATAAAACTAACATCAAACGTGGAAAAAACATGGAATAAGATTTCTATTGAGTATAAAGTTCATTGTTATTCATTTTCATTAACTTACTCCTTACCAACGTGTTGTGAATAAAACCAAACTAGCTAATAAAATGCTGATTAAAATGTAGTTAAGCCTGCTCTTGAGTTCGCAGAATATATGAGAAAGTTTCCACTATTTTCGTATGCGTATATTTAACAGTTTACGAAGTCAGTAAATTGTTCTAATGAAATATAAATACTTTTTAATGAAATCCTTATTAAAAAAAACTTTCTGCTTTCCCTAACGACCAAAGAAGCCGTTTCACAAAACTGGAAAAAATTCTGTTAAGTATTACATTCTGTTCCTGGTATTTACTCTGATACATACATACATATATATGTATATAAACTATATATATATATATATATATATATATATATATATATATATATATATATATATATATATATATATGTACATATATATTACATATATATACATATATATATATATATATATATATATATATATATATATATATATATATATATATATATATATATATATATATATATATATGCATGAACGAAATTGGGTACTGATGGCTACCCTTTTATGGGGAGGCATTGTTCCCCTTCTGAGAAACCAGGGAGCCTGGGACCAGCTTGCTTCACGGATGGAAATTCGGAGGAGGGGTGAAAGCCTCCCTCCCTACTGTAGTGGACATGGGATGGCTGAGGAGTCAGGGTGTTCATGGTAAGACACCCTAGCCAGAGAAATTTGTTAATCAGTTTTCAGACCTATGAACTTGGTATTAGAATTTAGAATGTTTAAATTTTCAGTTTCGAATCTTGTTTTTCGATCATTTTTGGCTGTATTCTAACATGAATTAGAATGTAGTTCCATTGTGACTCTAGAGTAGCCTTGAAGACTACAGTGGCTAGT
>NC_089791.1:68017655-68025155 GCF_040412425.1 Macrobrachium rosenbergii
GAAAAATATTTTCTTGTGGTTTATTGCACTACAAGAAAATCGATTTAAATCCTCCTCTGGCTGAGCACATTTTAGAATGAGTGGCCTGTCAATTAAGATGGGTCGAAAATAAGTTTTCTTTTCTGTATTCAGCGTGTATTCATGTTTCTAGTCACAGTTTGAGGGATAAAGAAATATTGCGAAGGCTGAATAGAACATCTTTCATTCCTTACGAATTGTTCGAAGAGAGACTTTTCTCTCTGCTATTCTCAAACTTTACTACAGCTTTGTTTAACCCTAAGAACCCATTAGTCTTCCATTTAGAATTGCTCGTGCTACATTAAAATCCAGTTTTAAATCGTAATGACAATGTTAGCGAGCATTTAAAACTTGCCCTTCTTGTGTAATTACTTACATCTATATATGTATATGTATGTATGTATATATATATATATATATATATATATATATATATATATATATATATATATATATATATATATATATATATATATATATATATATATGAATGAAATTCATCACATCACCGTGATTCATGCACAAGAATTGAGCTACAAGTGTCCTTTAACATATAATTCGCTCTACCTCGGTAAAAATATATTTTCATATGTTACCCGAAGGGGAATTTTTAGTTGATAATAAGTTCGTCGTCTCGTGGGCTCGAACCACGAAAGACGCGTATATGTATGTATATATATATATATATATATATATATATATATATATATATATATATATATATATATATATATATATATATATATATATATTATATATATTATATATGTGTGTGTGTGTATATATATATATATATATATATATATATATATATATATATATATATATATATATATATATATATATATATATATATATATATATATATGTATATATACAGTATATATATATATTATATATATTTATATATGTATATATATATATGTGTGTGTGTGTGTTTTGTGCGTGAATGTGTGTATATCTGTCTTTAAACTGGTTTTAAAGGTTTTTGTATTTCATATTTTATAAGGAACACTTTAAATGGATAAGTTGTAGTTTCTTCTTTTTAAAGACCGTGTTTCAAAGGTTTGTTGTAAATCTTATCTTATCAACAAGCAACGTGAACTCTCAATGAATGTTTTCATTTCAAAGGCTCTTTCAGACTTGAATTTTTGTATGATTACTTGTATACATTACTGTATGTTACCAATATTTTTCCTTCATAAAATGAATTTTTATTAAGAAAACAGGAAATTATCGGTTTTTTTATTTTTATTCCTTTTATTTAATTTATTATTTATTTCTTAGATTTTGTTTATTTGTTTCTAAACACACAGTTACAGTGCGTCTCTACAAATGCTTGTCTTCACATTATGGGTTGCTCCACGAGCAAAAGACAATGCTGGCATAAGGACAGCTTAGCAACCAATAACGTATTCACACAAAAGACACTCCAAAAACAGTTTCTTTTTTAACGTGAAAATTGTATTCTTGTGGCTATCTTACTTTTCAGTAATTATAATAAATTCATTCTGCTTGTTGAACCTTATGATATAAAACATTGTATCAAGACTATAACGATTTTTTTTATTTGTATTTTCTTTTTCTTTTTTTTTAACAAAAATTTGGGAATGTTAGCAATGGTTTGCTGTACAAAGACGACCGCGACGATTCACGAGAATTTTTATCGTTTATTTCTCTGTTGTTCCCTGTCCTCTAAGTTGAGTGTCGCCATTGGCTTGTCTGCCTGGACCTTTCCCAAGAACTATTACAAACTGTGAAAAATTATCATTTCTGTATTTGCTCTTAATTCCTGTCATTAGCTATAATGTGAAGGATGAGTAAAACTTATGGCCTTAATTTCAAGATTTCTTCATTGACTATAGATGACTGAACAATGGTCTGACTTTGTCATCTTTTTTTTCTAGATAACCGGCACTTTTTTTTTTTTTTGCTACGCTTGCCGCAGTTATTCTCCTTCTAGTTATCATCTATACTAGAAGGGATAGAAAAAGGAACAGAAAAGAGTCAAGACTTTAGTCATCTGAAGAGTAAAAATAGTTCATATTATTTCCTCTAATTTCAGTATGAATGTAGGAAAATGTTTTAACAAAAATTAGACATCTGGTGTAAAAATCCTACAGTCAAAAGAGTCATTACCTATGGTGCGATAATTATGAAGCCATTTCATATGCTGCATGTACATATGTATATTGTGTGTATACGTGTGGGTGTAAAATCACGCACGTGTTTTTTGCCACTAAATGGATATCTGTACACAAGAGCTGACAGACGGGCATCAGCGTAGGACTGAGTGTTGGCGGCCGCAAAATCATCACCTGGCAGTTATATTTTCTGGGGTAACTTCAGCTTCGTTCTCTTATCGCGAAAACAAAACTGACGATTCTCTGGTACACAGCCCGCGTTTTAGGTGGACGAACTTTTGAGATTGAAAAGAAAGAGCGATTTTATATATAACAAACGTTATAATCTCCGTTATTCTTCGTGGAAACGTAATTTTCTCTTATTTGCCCAGTCTCATCAGCATTCCAAGTCCAAGTTCCTGTGTCTGTTTACCAAGATCATAATCATCATCATAAATCTTCAGTTGGCGGAAACTCCCAGAATATTTGTGTTGCTCCAAAGCGTAGGATTCTTCAAAGGAATCGTTGTATCCTGCTCGCTACAAGAAATGATGATGATGATGATGATGATGAATTTGGAGAGCCAGCGGATCCCTCCGTGAGACCGTGTCCTAAACAACGGTTGCAATCGATATCGCTATTATTTAACGAGCCACGAGCGAGCCGTAGCGGGGCGGCCCCGAGCGTAATTCGCACGGTGGAACAGTGCAAATGATATGACGTGGTGTAGTCAGCATTACAAATTACAAAGGATTTTTTATTGTTTCTTTGTTTCCCTTTCGTTTCATAACGAGTAAAAAGGGAGATTAAAAACTGAAATAAAGCCAGGATAATGATTATTCTCATGCTCCTGTTTTTGTCTCGGGAAATCCGTTTCATCCTCCATTTGGGTTACTATGTAGTTTAATTCGGTTTCAATGCAAAGTCTAAAACCGCCCAATGTACAGTTCCGCTCGTTGTGGTGTGTTGGGGGTGGGCTAGTTAGTCATGACGTGTGTGCAGCTTGTCGCAGGCCAAAACATTTTCAGATAAAAAAGTGAAATAACCTGAGGTATTTTTTTATCAACTGTAACTTGCCATGAGCTGAAAGATAACGAACACCGCTCAAACCAGATTCACGCAGTGTCTCGTCTGTTCACTGCATGAGACTCATTTTTATGGTGTTAGGACTGTAGTGGTACAGAAACAACTTTATACGGATTTTAATGCATAGTGATCTTCGTCCCCACTGCTCATTCTTAAAAGAACGTTTGAAAAACAATCCATGGGAGAGCGCGCTCATTAACTCCGCGGACCGGTCAGTAGTTTTAGGTAAGGATTTTGATGTTTATATTTTCTTTTTTTGCTTTGATTCTCAGAAACTCTTTCAAGGGAGGTTCTCACTATGTAAATAGAATTCATGGGGTAATAGGACAGTGCGTATTATATGAGGTCATGAAAAAAAGAGCTGCGTAATGGATACCGCGTAACGTGATGTCAAATTAACCATTTAAATGGCTCGGTTTCATGTGCGTGTCTTGAAGTCATGTTCTAATTCACATACTCATGTCTAATTGGCACTGTGGCAGGGTTCAGTGACATCTGTCCACAGCGAGGTAAATGATAAGAAAATCGGCGTGAAACGCATTTTCATTTTGTCTGATTAAACAGCAGACAAACAAATTATTAGCATGTGTCAGCCTCATTTATCATGGTAGTGTTACAAGAAGTTTGCTCCAACATACTACGTGAAAACAACACCTATCCTTGAATTTAAGCTTCGCAGTGTATTAATTGGAGTACGGTATTTAACCGCCCATACTAAACCTTCGTTCGTGAAGAGAGCCTGGCGTCCGTCCTCAATGAATCGCACTCTATGAC
The DNA here is from genome assembly GCF_040412425.1 of Macrobrachium rosenbergii. Taxonomy (NCBI): domain Eukaryota; kingdom Metazoa; phylum Arthropoda; class Malacostraca; order Decapoda; family Palaemonidae; genus Macrobrachium; species Macrobrachium rosenbergii. The sequence continues at coordinate 68,021,657 of NC_089791.1, forward strand.
GATATGAAGGCCGTAAGAGTGTCATTAAGCGTTCAAGTTGATCCTTTGGTACGTCAGACCACAAAGCATACTTTGGCCTTATGTCGAAACCAAATATCCATCCGACCAGAGGAAGGAGGAGGGGGAGGAGGAGTGTTTTCGAAAGATCTTAGGGGCGCCGAAGGGGTTGAGGAGACGCTCCTCCTCGCTACCGCGTCTGATCCCATTAGGGCAAGGGGCGTCCTCTCAGGCCGCATTTGCCGCTCTTTCTCAACCTCTTCGTCGTTGTGGTTCTTCTTGTGAAGAGGTGACCACACCACGCCGAGAGGCTAAGAAACAATATTGATGAATATTATGCTGAAAACGACGAATTCTTCTCTCTTTTTTTTTAAGCCGAAAAAGGGGGATGATGCTTTGTTCCTTTGAGCAGTGTATAGTCATTTATCAGCATAATACAGCCAGTCAATGAAAACTATGAACAAGTAAATATTAATTTTTTCGGACTGCAGTGGTACTTCACAGGAAGCAAATATGAAAGAGGAATCAGAATCGCGGACATCTGATAAACGAGAAACGTGATTGCGATATTTCATTTCGTTAATGAGGTATTTCCGCTGCATACGTATACTGGAGGCATTATTGGGTTCTTTAGCTCCTTGTAGGTTTTTCATTGATGTTTCAGGCCGCAGCATAACACGCACACACACACCAGCGGAGAAAGAGAGACGGACGGAAGAGGGAAAAAACACAGAAATGTCCTACATCTGAAAAGCAAATTGTCAGCGAAGCGGCCAGTGTTGTAAACAGGCACTTTGCGGTCAAGTCCATCCGCCCATTAGCATATCATAACCCAGAATTGCGTGCTGTGCCTGAAGACACATACTAGTATTACGCATAATCACGCTAAACAGTTGCCTGGCCGTGATTTACAAGCGCATCTTATTTATAATGATGGACTTTTACCACCGACCAAATCATCCTAATTTCAACTTTCGGGGTCCAACTCAATAGGCTGCGTCGCCCACAACTTTTGTATCATGATGGTGTAATATAGGGGTGTTTGTATGAAGGGCGGGGGTTCAAGGGGTTGGGGGCAGGGGAGGGCGTACCCGAGAGCAGGATGCTTTTGTGTGCGTGTGAATTTCATTGCATGGGAAGGAGTCCCTAAGTGCTGCTCTGCCCTTATAAACACGCACGCTTGTATAGACAGACAGACAGAACGACAGAGCCACACACGAGTACGTACTGCAAATGTAACACACGGACCTGCCGTTCATATTATTCACATCATCATTTCTGACTCGGTGTAAAGAGTGATGCTCATTTGAGCATTGCTTCCTATGAATACAAAATTCGTACCCGTATGGTTCAGTGCATTGTTATCGGGTATTGAATGCCATTATGCGCGTTCTAAGAACTCTTGAGACTTCCACACAAATGGAGAGAAATGTCGCTCAGATGTATTTGTGTCTTCTGAATTCCCGTTTGAATGTCTGCGAGGAGCTTTCGTTTCGTCTTCGGTAAATGGGTTAAGGAAGTAACTCGCTCCCTTTCTCTCTTTCCATCTCTTTTCTTTCTCTTTATTCCTCCCCGTTTTCGAACTAACAAATTACTCTGAGAGACGTGATTCAAGCTTCCTAAATTTGTTTCCTCTGGTGAAAAAGGAAGGAGAAAAAGCAAAATTCCTCAATGTAGGGAGAGGTGGAATGAACATTTGTTTCCTGTCTGATTCCTGTCCTATTCTTACACACTTGAGCAATGAAACAGCATGTCTGTTCCTTGACGAACAGGTTTAACACATTCCTCATCTCAAGTTTTTTTCTTTAACTCTGCAAAACTAAGGAGAATTTTCATACCTCTGGCTTATCCCTCGCTGACTAAGATTCGTCTGCAGTGGCATTTGGCACTTTCCAGAGAAATGTAGTGGAGATCCATAAACGTGTATCTTTTCTTGCTTTCATTAAAAAGAAATTCTGTAGCAACCCCCACAACACCGCCCCCAAATCTAACCCACTCACAAATATCTATTAGTGCACAATGTTCACTTTTAATTTTATTTTCTTTGTTTCTTAAATATTTCAAAGCAATGATGAATCTTAGAGAAAGGTATTCTTTAATTTCATTATCTTTAAGCTTGATTAACTTCTCTACTGAATATAAAGGACTAAATAAAAGTTAGACTGCAACATTCAGGAAGTTTTTTAGGAACTAAACAAAAAAAAAAAAAGCTGCTAGTTAAAGCAGGGTGATAAGTGCGAATAAACCTACAACATACAGAAATATGCATATTTTCATGATTTCGTTGACAAGAAATACTCTTTTTTTTATACGGTAATCTCAGTAAGAAATGGAAGAACCTGTCCAGTCATGTCTAGTCATGCTTTTCGATACCGGTACTACAGTATCATTGTTATAGTAATTTCTATTGTTGTTATTATTAGTATCGTTGTTGCTGGTGTTGTCATAGTCATTTCTACTGATATATCCTTTCTAAGAAGCAATAGCAGTAATAACATTTAATTTAACTTTTTTACTCTAAAATTTGTAGCAACATAAAATTGCTACCAAAAAAATCACAAAAATATTTACATTATGTAATAGACATTAAATCTTTTCTAAGGCAACTTCAGCAAATGAATGCATAAGAAAAGGGATTAAGATAAAAAAGATAGCCATAGAGAGATGAGCTTGAAACCATGAGGCACAATTTGGAAATACATTTCCATACGATCGCCAGACTTGATAAAATGAAAATTTGAATAAGGAAAGACAAATGATCACTTTAACCTAAGTATGTGACATTCCAGAGGCCTGTTTCCAAATTTCAGGGAGACTTAAAAGTTGTTTTCAGATTAAAGAAAACAGTTGTCAAAAGTGCTGTAGTAGTAAATTTTAAAATTATAGTGCTTAAAATTATTATTATTATTATTATTATTATTATTATTATTATTATTATTATTATTATTATTATAAAAGTCAATTTTATAATTTCTAAAGCGAAATAATAGTAACAATAATAATAGTAATAATAACCTTCACTATAATTATTACTATTATTACTATTATTATTATTATTTTTATTTTTATTATTATTATTATTATTATTATTATTACATAATAATAATAATATAATAATAATAATAATAATAATAATAATAATAATATTATTATTATTATTATTATTATTATTATTATTATTATTATTATTATTATATATAAAAATTTTTAGTTTTTAAAGTGATATTAAAAAGAAAATAATAATTATAATAATAATAATAATAATAATAATAATACAAATCTTCACTATTATTATTATTATTATTATTCAAAACAATTTTATAGTTTATAAGGCGATATTAAAGAGACGACGAAAATTATAATAATGACAATCATCATCATAATCATAAAAACTATTATTATTATTATTATTATTATTAATTATTATTATTATTATTATTATTATATATAAAAATTATTATTATTATTATTATTATTATTATTATTATTATTATTATTATTA
>NC_089791.1:68030155-68032655 GCF_040412425.1 Macrobrachium rosenbergii
ATCTAGAGGACATTCGAAGTCTGACCAACAAAATTTTTCATAATCTCGACATAGGTTGGAAGTGAGACAATCTGTAAATGAAAATGGGGAATATTTATGAACATATTAGTTAAAGTATTAGAGCTTGGGCTAATTTTGAAATATGCCACGAATTTAAGTCGATCATTCAATTTTTGTGCAAGGTAAAACAAATATATAAAGATGCAAAATAAATCTTTTAACCTAACCGGTACAAATAGTTTCTTGTTATTTCGGAAATTTGTGCTGCAAAGATCATAGGATATTCACATTTTTTGCCATTGTCACAAACCTTGCCAATCTCCTTATCTAAAACCAGTGCGCCGCAAAATTGTAAACACTGAATTTTGCACTTAAAGGGAGTCATATTGCATAGATACTTGGCAAGAACATGTGGAAACTGCTCGTTCCTGTGCTTAGTGATCGTTAATGGAGTTTTATGGAACCAGAATCATTAGACTACCCATTAACTTGCCCAAAGGTGCATCATGATCTTTTTTATTTGGTCCACAAATTCTAATAGGAAATAAACTGAATGGATTGGTTGCCTCATTAAAGTTACAGCTGAAATGGAAAGATTCGTTGTCCTCTTTCTAGCTGTATAATTTCAGAAGAATAACCGTCGTTTCAAATTTACCATACATCGAAAATCAACAAATATATGCTCCTCTGATTATTCGTCATTAGAAAATTAAATAATCAGTCCATTCTTCCATATTTTTGAGGGCAATAAGAATTTACACCTGAGTTTTTAGATGAAGAGATAACATTTATAAGGGTAAGTCTTCAAAAAGAGACTAGAGAACCTTTTCCACATCATCATGTGTTGGCTTTACCTTACCACAGAAGATTTTTATTAATTACCAACGCGGTGAAATATTTAATATCAGTCTTGTTTTTAAAAGTTCAATTACTGCAAATAATGTGGTCATACATGCAATTGTCCAGCTCCTACGCACTTGTCCATTGTCGTGTTATACAAGCAAATAAAGATATAAACGTGATGAAATAAATACTCAAATCAAAAGCAGTTGTTGCAGTGTTAATGCTTTTTCCCAGTGATTCAGAGTGACTGCAGGATAGATTAAGGTGAATATTGTTCAGTGGAATATTATTATCTTTTGTCCTATGAAAACTTGTCGTTTGAAAAACCTGTTTAACTTTTTCCGATTGTTTTCCTACATAAATATCTGTTTAGTCAATTTTCTCGCTAATCATCCTATCGAGTTTTGGTCATGTCACACGCTCACACATACATACAAACACACACACGCACACACACAAACACACACACACACATATATATATATACATATATATTTTTATATGTATATATATCATCTATAAATAATTATAATAATAATCACTCTGATACGTGATTTATATATCACTCATTACCACAGGGAAACATAAAATAATGGGTGTAGGTCTTGACCGGTTTCGGTTTCATTTCTAAGCCATTAACGAACGACTTATACACAGTGGTAGAAATTTGCAATATATGTGCTGTGGGGACAGTAGATCATATTATCCTAATCTTATATATTTCATCTTCAACGTATTCAGGGATACATATAAGTAATGCTTTTAAAAACAGGGATGTAAACACTGATATCTTTTATTGCTTTGACCAGAATAATAATGAACATGGGAAGAAATATTGGTGGGTTTCTGTGAACATTGCACTTGAATCCATTACTAGTTCTTTGTATTGGGCAATCCAATAAGGGTAGGTACCCATCCTTTGCTGTTTCCATAGTGAATTTAATTGACGGCACCAACTCATTCAACTTGTCAAAGAAGTTATTTACATTTTCGTTCCCTGACCAAATACAAATTGTATCGTCAACATACCTGAGCCCATACTAAACTGTCTGGAATGATTTTGTTCAATATTTTGCTTTCGAAAAGTTCCATATGCAAATTATTTAACGCCGGAGATAAAGAGTTACCCATTACCATACCGAAATTTTTAGAGTAAAATTTCCCGTTGAATTTAAACTTACAATCTTTGACACAAGGTTTAATCAATTCTATTAGAGTGTTCTTGAAAAATAGTAGATCCAGCTGTCTGTTCTCTGATATTTCCGATAAAAACTCCAACAGATCGTCAATAGGTTCTTTTGTGAATAAAGGAACCACGTCAAAACTCACAAGCCTGGATTCACTATTAATCTGTACGTTATTCTATTTGTATACCAAGCCATGCTTGAGAGTTTTGACATGGTGTTACTGTTTGGAGAGCAAAATCTCACTGTCTACAAATTTGCATTCTTTTTAGTGATGAAAATACATATAAGGAACTGAATAAAATCCTGTAGACAATGTTAACAGTAATTCTATTAGAAAGTTTAAAAACTCTTAAACGGAAATGAAAATCTAACTCAAAAGTTGAGTGTGACCTCTTCGTCACAACCATATAAGTATGAAACAATAAAAGTCACAAAACAAACATTTTCCCGCAAAGCCAATTAATTAATTC
>NC_089791.1:68037655-68082655 GCF_040412425.1 Macrobrachium rosenbergii
GTTTTCCTATCGGTTGAAACAAGATGCTAGCATTCCATGAACACAAACACACAATTTCCTTGTTTGTTTGTTCATATATATATATACTGGAAAGTTTTGTGTCTCCAAGCACACCCACACACTCAAGCACACACACGCTAACTACACACACACACACACACACACACACACACACACACACACATATATATATATATATATATATATATATATATATATATATATATATATATATATATATATATATATATATATATATATATATATATATATACTCATATGAATATGTGTGTGTGATGCGTTTATTCTAAGGCAATGGGTAAACGTGTATGCATACTTTGTGCTTTTTTAGACTATATAAATATATGCACGTTCATTCACATATATTTGTACGTATGTGTTTGTAACTAATTGATATCCGTATTTGTTTTATATCTGTGGGCAGAGTACACATGGAGGCCGAGATTAATTCCATTTATTTATGAAGCGAAGCCCTTATGGCTGCGGCGTCAATCGGTAGCGTCATTAATAATCCCGTTAAAAGTCAATGACCATCCAAATTTAATCAAAAGAGCCGATGCCTTATATACGAAGAATATTGGAGATCTTATTTCAAACGGAATATTGCCTCATGATTCTGATCTACCGATGATTTTTGGGGCTTTCTTTTTATTCTCTCTTCTTTCATTCGTCTCCTTTCGACCTGGAAACAGGATGAGTTACCTGTTAGCTGAGCTTATTTTAGGTAGGCTGATTAAATGATACTTTAATATGGCCATTGTGTGGAACAACACTGACAAAGGTTGCAAAAAACAGGACATTTAAAGTAGACTTTCTTTTAAGAAATCGGCTTAATTCGGTTGGCTGCTGTGTTCACTTTCACCTTCTTATATTATTTTCAACTAAACAATCAGGTTTTTGCAATTGAATTCTTCGGCTTTTGTATTTAAGACAATTCACTTTCTACAACGACTGACGATTTCCAACTGTATTCTTCATATATATATATATATATATATATATATATATATATATATATATATATATATATATATATATATGTGTGTGTGTGTGTGTGTGTGTGTGTGTGTGTGTTATTGATACCTTCTGAATCACAAGGCTTCATAATCGGTTATACAGTAGGTTCTGTTGTCTGAACCTCATGAGTATATCAAAGCCAGTGACAACCCACAAAGACAGGAAAAAACATAGCAAATAAAAAACAAAAAGGATATCAGTTGTGATCTATACTGGACGGGAATTACTTCAGAAGTAAATACTTACCACCATATTATATTATGACTGTTTGCTGCTCTTGGTGGAAATACTTCATATTTTAAAATGTAACTGAATGTAACACTACCCGTCGAGTCATGATATTAAAGATTTTAAAAATCAGGACGATATTATATATTATATATATATATATATATATATATATATATATATATATATATATATATATATATATATATATATATATATATATTCATACATAATATATATATATAAATACATACGATTATATATATATATTATATATATATATATATATATATATATATATACATATATATATATATATATATATAATATCGTATGTATTTATGCATATATATATATATGTATGTATACCTATATATATGTATATATGTATATATACTGTGTATACAAGTATGTTTGTATGTGTATTCACAATTAAACGTAAAAGACCGCATTTGGACTCACAAATTATGCATCAGTATGAGTATATGCATAAAGAGTACACTTCCGTTTTAGTATACTAATGATGTCGACGCTAGTCCTGTAAGTAAAGAACCCCCTTAATGAAACTAATTTCACAGCGAATGCACGCACAGTACAAGGCGGGAAACCTCTTCCAAGTCGGCACTTAGGTATGTAGCGTGTCATGATCTTCATCGTGATCACTCACATTTTCACAGAAGCTATTCTCTTTGTGTATTTAAATGTGCTACGAGTCAAACGCGTCTCCTGTCTTGAACTTGCCAATGGAATTCTCCTCTGGTGTAGGTCTTCATCCAAGCATTTTCTCCATGACTTTCTTGCCTCCCTATTGAACTACGACCTGCTATTGCCATTTATGTTTTTTTTTTTTCATTTAGTTTTTTATTTAGATTTTTGGAAACTAAGTTCTCTCCCCTTCTCATCACACCCCCAAACCCCCTCAGTCTGTTTTCCAGCATCTGGACACCATTATCTCCCTCGTCTTGGCCGTTTGCAGTCAAACTTCCTCTACTCCATTTATATTTTGCAGTCCTGGGTGTCTGTTGTGGCACTATCTACTATATTCGTTATAGAATATTAAATTGACTGAATGTATAATTTACTGAAAAAAACTCCGGCTTAATGAGTCATTCTGATGCCTTCTGCAACTGCAATGCCCACCTGTTGCTTCTCCTGGTGTTTCGTTAAATGCTTTTGAAATTCTGATGATAACATCACACGTGGAAAACTTTCAGCTCAATTCAACTTGTTATTTAGTGTTTATTCTTCCTGTTTTCCATTTTTACATGCTACAAGTAAAAGTATCCACATTTAAAATGACCCAATAGCTAACATTATACCATGAAAAACAAATTTACAGAAAGCTACTTACGAAAAGTACTGCTACGCCAAAAGTGAAGAATGTTATTTCCCACAGAAATATTTAAGGATCTTTGAATCTCAAGGAGTTAAGCCATACATATATAGTATCAGCTCTTTATTTTCACCGTGTACTTCTCCTGGAGTTCTCTTTTTGTAATTCTTCTTCTGGCATGATGACCAACATACAATCGTCAGTAAAATGTATAGGACTGAGCAGTAATGACAAAATTCCATTTTACGAAAGGTAGCACAATACACAGAGCTGTAATGCCAGGGAAAGTACAGTAAGTATTTTGATATATTTATGGAGAAATAATAATAATAATAATTCATACAGGAAACGGTCAGTAGAGGAAATATGCCTGATAATATTATTTATAAGAGCACTAGGCAATACTGGAGATTTTTCACAGGACTTTACAGCGTCATGATTATAACATCTATTCACCGTTAAAACTCAACACCAATGCACTGCCAAATTCAGATACTGTACAGAATTATTCAGACAATATACAGAATTTCGAAGATGCATCGATTGTGCAATACACTGGACAAGGTCTTCTTTGAATCCAAGTTTATACCAGCAAACGACGTTATAGTAATAGTTCAGCAGTATGAAAGAAAAGATGGAATAGTGTTTGTGATGGCAACAAGTTCCCACACGTGGGCAGGTGGTAATCTTTCCTCCAGCTCGATGATATCATAAGGATTCTTTTTCTCTAGACAGGAAGTGTCAAAGAGATTTGCAGGGAGCAGGATCCATTTCGTATGAGATCATTATTTCCCATCCGGCTTGACTAGATTGAGACAAGGTCTTTCGAGTATAAATAAATCAACATTAGTGCATAGCCTACAATACATATCTCAATTAGCCAGTAAGGAATTCATCCCTAGGTAAACAGTCAGTGAAAAAGACAGAAGTAGCTGTTAATTATCATTGATTTTTTTTCCAAGAATAGCACTGCTTCCCAGTTCGTAAAATGTCAAGCATATCTGATACAACGAGTGGGATATTCATTCCATATTACGCCAGCTAATAGCTCGTTTTGTGAGCAGTTGCAATTGCATACGAGCATATAAAACTAGTATTTCTTACAATGTTTCCAGAACAATAAATCGTGACGACCGGGATGCAAAAGAATGAAGAATTGATTGATGAGATCATAAATCATTGATGCAACAAGAGATACCATAATGGAAAGACTATGGGCAATTCAGTGTTGTCTAGCTCCGTCCAGATGACGAAAGAACAATGCCAAAAATAACCAAACAGGAATTCACCAAACAGATCAAAATAAAGTGTGGGTGGCATTGTTTTGACACACTGGGAGCAATAGATTATTTTCTTGAGATAATTTTTATCCGCAAGCAACAAATCATCAAATGACTGTGCAGCTCAAACTTCTGGTAACTGTTTCAAGGTAGCCCGAGCATTCCAAATAATTTGCTAATAACGGAAGGGCTAACGTGAAAGATTTGTTGTGAGCATTGTCATTGTTTGGAGATACAGCAACGAAAATTCTCTTGCGATGACATGAAATTTCTTGTCACGATTTTAAACATTTCCTTTATTCATATTTCAAATGAACATCCGCAGATCAATTTGAAAATGGGGTCTGAACCCGTTAACTTTAGGTATTCAGGAAAGTCATTCCAGCACCAAGGGAATTCTCCTGCAGGGCCAAATTTTAGATGCTGCCAAAATGGATTTAAGTGAACATTAGAAAGGAGTATCTGTCCTAGGTTTGATTTATAGGATTAGAACTATAATAATTTCACAGAAATAGACACAGTCTTGTTAGACTTCAGTTTAGGGTATAAGATTTTTGCTACTCAAAGAGATATTGGCCAAAGAGCAGGTCAAACACCCAGTCCATTACGAAGCCACATCAGATTGAAAAGATCGTCTTTTTCAAACATATTTTCATCAATGTATGGTCGTAAAAGCTAGATACCGTTCGAAAGAATTGATATTTGACAACAGTGCTGGGCAATGTGAGGCCAGAGGTAACAAATATTTTATACCCTTAGGTTGTTATGTTGCAGAAAGTCTCGTAACTCATTCCGAATCAGTCTTGCCTATTTTGCATACTAGAGGTCATCAGTGTGTGGCAGCTACCTTTTTTTATTAGACTGCAAATAATTCTGTTTGAATAAACGTTATAATATTCAGATATTCTAGTATTTTCAAGGAAGATACTATGACTTTGCTTAAGTGGATTTTTAAAATGAGGCCATAAGACTGGTAGTCTGATACAGCTTCAGCATTTATTACTGCATGAAAATGTTTTTTTTTTTCTATATGTATAGAAGTCGTCAGATCTGATGCTGACACTGGATTAATAAAAGCTCATTACTGAAAAATGAGGGCAGTGATAATCTACCCCGCAGTGTTTCGATATCTACAGCTGATGTTCTCGCCCTTTAATGACCTTCTGACAAAAACCATTAGGCAGTGAGAAAAAATGTTGCTATTTGAGATATTTACAAACAATTTTGAATTCTTTAGAACGATTTTATTTTTACTCACCTTCTAGTTTTAAAAAGATTATAGTGGGCACTTTTTTTCATTGTGCCGGAGAATTCAGAAAGTGTCTTTTTTATGGGGGGGTACACACTTTAATGGAAATGAGGCATTTCAAAAGCAATTCAAAGAACCATCCTTTTGCTACTAGGACCTCTGTACTTGAGTCTGATGGAAAAACAGGAAAACCTCACAGCTCTCTTGCGGGTGCTTTGTTTGTAGGAAAAGAAAATTCCGAAGACTACTTAACTGACTGTAGCTTGGGGATGTAGTAATTTGCTAAAAGAAAAAACGGCTGTTTCCCGCTGTAGAGTTGCATTAATTCCTGTTGTCCTAATGGCTAATCCACCACGACTTTTTTCGTTATGATTTTTTTTCTCCCTTGAAGGAAGACATTTGCTACTGAGTGATACTTCGGTTTTGAAATTTGGAAAAAGACCCTCCCTCGCTAAGTTAGCATGATTATGCCCAGTGTCTTCAAGCAATTCATTGTGAAATTTTTAGTTTTCCCTTCCTTATCACTAACCGAAATCTTATTTCTTTTAAATTTTTCAAGTACCGGTGTAATATAAATGAGCATTTAATAATCCATTAATATTTACTGGAGAATCCTTATCGTGAGTTTTTCGTGTTTAGCTCGTAGTGTACCTTATTTCTTTCGAGCTTATAGATTGCGCCCAAATTTTAACAGGCGAATGACAAAAAAAATTTGATGAAGTTGAAAGATGTAAAGAAATTAACCCAGTATGGATCAAGAAGCAGTCTGAATGCAGATACGAGAAGACAACAAGGTACACTGAAATACTCGCATCATAAACCACACAAGACGTATCATTGCAAGGCCGGGATAAAGGACAATGTCAAAGAGTGGTCTAAATGTAGGTCACAGATTAAAAGGAAAACTGAGCCCTGGATTCCCTGCAAAGTTATGTTTTTTTTTTTTATGCTGAAATATCAGGGGCGTTAATCAAAGCAGATATGCCGCCAAATCTTTCTTAAGCGCGCTGATGGGGTATTTATTCCATACAAAAATACTGACTGATGCAGAAGCTTATACTGTGATCTAGCCAAAAATATGTGTTAAAAAATTAGTTATTTTCAAGAAACAGCAACTCATATCATCGGGCATTTCATTAACACTCGGAAATTCAGTAGCGTTTAAAGTAATATTGTGCTCTTTTGGAACAATGAAATAAAAATATTGCTGGAAGACTTGTGCAGCGTAAAATTATCTCTTGTTGATGGAAATCCATTACTGTTAGAAAGAGAAAAAAGTTAGTTGAAAGGGAAGGCACTGGAAATACGAAATGATTTAGGAAAGGAACAATTAAAAAGTACTGCCGATCACAAAAAGGTCAGAGCATTTGGTTCGTAGAATAGAATTTGGATTACAAGGAAAAATATTGTCTAAAAGTATCTAATTTGGCTGGGTATGGGCAGTGTTAAATTACGAATAGGAATTCTCACGTTTTGTTAAAGCAAAATTTGCCTCTGTTCCCTGTTGTGTGACGACTTGTTATTGCTGCACTCTGTGTGGCGTGATATTGCTATTGCTCATGTCAGTGGCCCAAGCCAACATGCGGGGTCCCATACTTTTTTTTCGTTTTTTCTTTTTTTTCTTTTGCTGGGCGAGGGGTTCTGTTAGATATATTTTTATTATGTTCCGCCGCAAAGTCAGTTTTTATAGAATCAGTTGGAAAGTTACCAACCAAAGTTCATGATACTTGACCAATTAGTGTTATCTGACTGCCATCTTGTATTTTATGTTTATCTTTAAAGCATCCCAGCCAATGACTTCCATATTGCTCAGATGGGGACCCTAGTCGTGGCCACCCACAGATTCCTCGGTGGCCACGCCCTAGCTAGTCCTATACGCTCAGTTTACAAGTCTCGGAACTACGAGTGGCCACGTGGCATGACGTCCGTCGGGGCAAGGTTCTAAAGCCTTTAAACACCTTTTCATAGGAAATGCAGAGCGAGTCAATGTGAAAGGTGTTCACTCAGACGGGGGCTTTAAAAACTCCGGATGGAATTACGATCAGTATGCAAACAAGGATACAGAAGACCGATAACATTTAAAGAAATACAGAAATTTCTGCAACTTGCAGTCTCTTTGAATTTGACTCTGGAAAGGTCCAAATGACTGAAATCACTTCTGTAAACGTTATATGACCCTCTGATTAAATTTCAGTGTTTAAATAATAATTCACGGTGATCCAGATCTCAGCCACAAATGCAATGGGTCCTTGATATTTTGCAGGCCGGTACATGGTTGAATATCGTGAACTGCCATGTGCACGATTTCCAGAAAAAATTCTACTTGCTGTCGCGATTTCTCAAGAATATTTGTACCTGCATGGAAATGTGGAACAAAACAGATGAAACATTTAGCTGCATTCGACATTTTCAGGAAACAAATAGGAATGTATTAATGTATATTCACTGTAAACACACTCTGTGCTGACGCGTTACACTACATTTGCGAAAACATTTGATTATTCCGCTATAGGATTTATGTTAGCTTTCATTCAGTGTGACACATTCTTGGAGAACAAGTTCAAGTCCCATTTATGTGCTCAGATTTCTCCAACAGAACCGACCGCTCATTATGTGAAAGAGACTGAGCCTATAGAACACAAAAGATCAATGAAATTAAATTAGGAAAATACTAATAAAGGATGAATACAAAGCGCTCAGTAAAAGCTAGGTAAATAACTACCAGCACATATATATATATATATATATATATATATATATATATATATATATATATATATATATATATATATATATATATATATATATATATATATATATATGTATGTGTGTATGTGTGTGTGTGTGTGTGTGCAAGTATATAAACATAAATTCATAAATTCATCATAAATTTCGTCATAAATTCCAGTATAAATTCATCAGTGGAAACGACGATTACAATACAAAACAACACCCCAACCCCCTTTTAGTTTTCTGTTTGCCTGTCCGTCCGCACTTTTTCTGTCTGCCCTCAGATCTTGAAAACTACTGAGGCTAGAGGGCTGCAAATTGGGATGTTGATAATCCAACCTCCATTCATCAAACATACTAAATTGCAACCCTTTAGGCTCAGTAGTTTGTATTTTATTCAAGGTTCAAGTTAGCATGATCGTGCGTCTAGCACCGCTACAGGTGCTTACAACACACACACACACAATATATATATATATATATATATATATATATATATATATATATATATATATATATATATATATATATATATATATATATATATACATATATATACTTAATCTTACTTAGAACAGGAATATTCTTCCTTTCTGACGCCAACCCCTCTAAAGAAAGAGTATATATATATGTATATATATTTGTACGTGTTCGTGTGTCGTTCATGAAAATGAATGTTGTTTCAGCACTATAAATCCATTTTATAACCGAAAAAATTCTACATCTTTTTAACATCTCTTGCCAGGCGATAACAACGATAAGAAAGTTGTAATGAAAAGAAAATCTACATAATGTTATGTTCTAAAATAAATCTAGGACTCCGTCAGTCAAAGGGATACATTACACTGAAAAACAAGTAAAAATATGCGCCGAAGTTTCTCCGGCGCAAACGAGTTTTCTGTACAGCGTATAATGCTGCATGATACTCTCAGCCACAGCCCATGAAACTCTCAGTGGGGTCCATGAAACTTTCAGCCGCAGCCCGGTGGTGGCCTGTGTTGTTGGCACCTATAGTGGTGCCAGACGCACGATCATGGCTAACTTTAAACTTAAATAAAATAAAAACTACCGAGGCTAGAGGGCTGCAATTTGGTATGTTTGAGAATGAAGGGTGGATGATCAACATACCAGTTTGCAGCCCCCTAGCCTCAATGGTTTTTAAGATCTGAGGGCGGACAGAAAAAGCGTGGACGGACAGACAAACAGCCATCTCAGCAGTTTTCTTCTACAGAAAACTAAAAGGGGGGAGGGATTTATTTTGTATTGTATTCGTCGTTTCCGCTGTTGAATTTGTACTGAAATTTATGACAAAATTTATGATGAATTCATGACGAAACTCCCAGGCCAGTTTTCTTAGGAAAATCGAAAGATTCATTTGTTTCCTTGAGGGCAAGACTTGATTAACGCCCATCATGCGTGTAGTAGTGAGAGACTGTCGAGGAAGACAGGATATATAGAACGCAAAATGAATAATCCCGAAACAGCTGTTTATTTGTAACAGGAAGGTAATTTTTAACGACTAAAGTTATGTCTAGTTATTCTCCATGTACACACGCATAAATACGTATAGATATAGTATAGATAGATATATGCACATATTCTAGTATATCTCTTTATTCTACGATAGTCAGAACATACAAATGATGCATATGTGACATGGATATCTAAGTATATTTGATTATGTCTGGAATGTCGTAATCACAGTTGATTGATTATGACTAATAAAACTGGCGTCACAACATCTAGGTTATTGACGCCGTAATAAACTAAAATAGGAAACTAAAAAAAATAAAAAAAAATTAATAAATTTAAAATGAATTTCATATGACAGACAAATATAAAAAAAAAAAAAAAATATATATATATATATATATATATATATATATATATATATATATATATATATATATATATATATATATATATATATACATATACATACACACACACAATCATCTCTGTTCACATATACTGTCCATACATATACACATATTGCATATGTATGCGATTTAAAATTTTCTGAGGAGGCCCTCCTCACTAACAGAGATACATAACTTCTCTACAGTATATTACAACCCTCACCGAGAACTATTACGAGGATAAAATGTCCTTCTCTGTGACGTCCCCAAGAGATTCCTAAGATTGGGACATTCGACCAGCAGATGTCTCACAGTCAAGGGCACAATACAGTCATCGAAGAATGGAGGATTTTCACCTGACATCAAGACCCCATGAGTGAGTAAACATATTTCCTTATCGGAGTGTACAAGCTATAAGGTATAAGGTTGAGGTTTTGCCTTGGAATGATCACTGAAATGAAAAGAATGAAGATGTGCTGTTGTAAACAAGTATTTAAAGGAATCGTTTCAGTGGTTTGTTGGATTAGAGTGGACAATAACCTATTTTTTCCATGCATGGATATCGTAGAGGATCAGGATATGAATGACGAAGATGCTGTGAGATACGAGTGGTTGGAAATGAAGGTATCGAAGTTTAACGCTGTAGACGTCAGCGTTTCCCGGGGACAGCGAGGGGAGCTGAAGAGGCCAGAGGGAGTGTTTAGAACTGACTGCAAGAGAGTATTGACAATGCTATATATACATAGATAATAGTAAAGGCATACAGACCGTAGGGTTAGTGTTTAATAGTCTGTCCAGAAGGGTGGCATCAATTTTATCTCTCCTGGCAGAGACAATTTCGTCTTCACACATAAGAAATAATGTTGACTTAATTGACGAACTAAGGAGTAAATGATCCAATTTTAACTCGTTAGTTTCGACGTATACAAAGGTTCCCATATCAGATTTATTAGTATTTCTGCTTGAAAATTTGATGATATTCGTTTACCTTTAAATATCGACACATGCATTGTGCTCACGAAGCTTTGCATCTTGTACATCTTTTTTGCAGTAGGTGGCAGGTGTTTTAAACAAATATTTGGTGTGGCTGCGGGGAATCCCCGGTTTCCTCTCCTTCCCAGTTTGTACCTGGAATAGTGCCTAATACATGTAAATAACCTTTGTTTTGCATAACGTATGTTGACGATATTCTAGTTCTTTGGCCGTTGAATGAAAACCCTTTGGTATTTTTGGAGAGTTTAAATAATCTTGTGCCTTCTATTACATTCAAAATAAAGGAAGAGAATATCTGTATTCCTTTTCTTGACGTATTAATAATTATATTTAATAACTCATTGAAATTTCAAGTTTATCCTAAACCTACTCAAATTGATGTGTATGTACATCTTTTCTCTATCATTCATCTCTTAAATTATCTGTGATGAATAGAATATTCCTTAGAGCCCTGAAAATATGTGAGCCAGGGTAGTTGGAGGAGGGAATTTCAAATATTTAGGCAACTGGTAAAAATTTATGTTACCCAAATTACGTTCTGGATGCTGCTTTAAGAAATGCAAAGAGATTTTCTTATGTTTTGGCGGTTAGGAAAGAGTTTAAAAACTGAAAATATTTTGTTTGCCATTTCTCAATGAATTTTGCTATCTCCGTATTTCATTCAAGGAATTTAACATAAACATTCTGTTTAAATGTGACACTTGTATCAGAAATTTTCTGATAAGGAACGAACCCAAAGAGAATGAAATAGGATATGTATATTTGATTCCGTGTACAGGCTCTGATACAGTTTACCTGGGACAGACAGGAAACTCTTGTTGCATAAGGATATCCAAGCACCTTTATAACGTATGAGCTGGTAGCAAATCCAGTGGTATTTTCATTTATGCAAGAGACGGTCATGGAATAAACTGTAAAGAAACGACAACATTGTGTAAACCAGTCAGTATTTTAGACAGGCTATTTATAGAATACTGTTTCATTTATAAGATTATGGATATGAACCTGAACCAGGGATTTTAAAAGGTTGATAAGGTAATAAAAAAAATTACATTTAAAGAACCAAAAGAGCTTTTACTCGTACGAAAACAAAGATTGCAATTATTGAAAAATTGCTCTTCATAATAATGGGCTGTTTGCGTTAATAACTACTTTTTAAAACCAGCAATTAGATAGTTATTCTGTGGGCTTGTGTATTTTTTTATAAGATGAATGAAATGCAGCATTATTTTACTTTTTCTTCTTCCTTTTAATGTGATCATGTCTTGAGAAATAGACGAAAGCTCAGTGAACTCCGAATTTTTATCACTTTTCAAAAGAGTACATTGTGTGTGTATATATATATATATATATATATATATATATATATATATATATATATATATATATATATATATATATATATATATATATATATATATATATATATATATATATATATATATATATATATATATATATATGTGTGTGTGTGTGTTTGCATGTGTGTGTGTGATTTCTGTGAGCTGCTGCTGTATGAAGATCCTAGTGAAAGTACGATATTTACCCGGGTTTGCAAAGTATTTTAGAATGAGGGAAAGGTTTCAAAGAATAGATAAGAGGAGCAAATATTCCTTTGTAATCAAACAGGGATACGGGTGATTGCAAAGTTGATTGTGACGATTATAAGTTTTTTATGTGAGTGAACATTGTTATAATCCTCAGACGACAATGGCTTGATGTATTTTTATGGGTGAATTCTTATGGAAATACAAGAAAATACAAGAATTGAATGCATACATTTATAGGATTAGATTATGATGGGTGAATGGGGTGTGGAATAGGTGACAGTTGAAGGTAATACCAAGCTAGTTTGTGCAAAGAAGCTGCAGATTCTGGTGAAAGACACCGGGATTTTTCTAAACAAAAAGTTGAGAGTAAATGCGAGCTAGATGAAGGCTTTGAGGGTGCATGCAAGCCAGAAAGACGGGGCACTGAATGTTTGCATAGACGGTGGAAGAATGGAAGTATTTGGTCTTTATACCTTTTCAGAGTAAGATTAATGTAACCGATGATGGTAAGAAGAGAAAGGAAGTTAATCACTGAAAAATTAAAAGATTGTATTGTGAAGAGAGATGCCTTTAAATGGTGAAAATGAGATGTATTAATGCACTGAGTTACCTCTCCTTGTATGAAGGGAAAACTTCTTACTAAATGACAAAGAGAGAATTAAGGTTGAAGCCGCTGAGCTGAATTTTTCATGCAGTTTATGGGTGGTGAAAAGGGTCGAAATGAAAAAGATACAACGCAGATGTTATGAAAATATTGGCGGATGTGAAAAGATGGCAGCGAGTTTTTTGAGGTGGTTTAATCAAATGGCCGAAATGGATACGACAGATTAGGGAATTGTCTCTATGACTCCGAAATTTTTGGAAAAAGTGACGACGGAGGCCTAGACATTGCAGCCCAGATGGAGTGCAGGGATAACCAGTCCCTATCAAGGGCAGCAGTTTATCATTTTAAATATATATACAGCCATGAATATCTCAAATTACAAGATCAACCTCCCTAAAGCATACGTTCTTATCTTTAGTTAACATCATATTTCAGTGACGGCTGGACTTGCAAGTAACTCATGCTAGTGCCCAAAGGATTTATTCCTTGAGCATAAAGAAATATAAATTTAAAAATAACTGTCACTTTCTTCCTCAAGCGCCCCGACTTTGAAGCAAATCAGATTTTCTGTCCTACCAGCAATGTGAATCTAAAAAACATGCAAAATACCTAGATGGCTTCAAGACCAGTGAAACTTTATTTAGACAATCCTTTTGCCTTTAAATGCCACAATACATAGGAGTCGCAGTTATCAGTATTTAAGAGAGAAGGAAGCAACCAGGATAACTTGCGAGAGGTGCTATAAACCTTACATAGGTCTCAAGGCGAAAAGCCCTTGCCAGGGGCAAATCAAATACCAACAATCAGTAAGCTAAACACGGGAAAATTCTGCCATTTTTAGTGATGCAAGTACTAACAGCCACAGTATAATATGGGATGCGTTGTTTGTGGAAGTATGTGTCCTTTCAAAGGTCAGATACTTGTAGCCGCTTCAATTAAAGGAGACTGACAATATGCATCCATCACGAGGGCATGAAAACCAATATGATTGCCCATGTCTCTCTGGGTCCTGTTGAAGGACGAACTTTACTGGAACTTAGTGAAACCCATATTCTATAACTGTATTCAACTGAAAACTTCTCGCCATATAAATAATGTTCTGCGTAATACCAAATCCATTATTTTTTAAAAGAAAAAAGGTTAGAGACATTCACAACTTGAAATACACAGTTCTTAGGTTTTCCATTCGTTGGATTTATATATGCATTTTCCTTTTCCTATTTTCAATATATATATATATATATATATATATATATATATATATATATATATATATATATATATATATATATATATATACATACATACATACATACATATATATATATATATAATACTGAATTTCTATTTGAACGTAATAAGTCTCGATATAGTTTTGAAACTCCTTCCTGTTCGCTTGAATTTCATGAATGCCAGTCAAAATGTTTTCTAGTATAAAACTCACCAACCTGTGACATACGGATTATCTGATTTGGTATTATTCAGTTCTGCAACAGGGTTGCGATAGCGAGGAATAAGAAAACCCAGAGATATATTGTTTGTCTGTCAGTCCATCACACGCACGCTTTTATTATGGTTGTATCTGCAAGCTTGCTTTCGCCAGAGAAATTTTGCTATAGGCGATATTCGTATAGCTCTGACAGATGTCTCAATAAGAATGTTTCCGCGGTGGAGTAAAGAAATGCAACGAAATTACTTTGAAATGACCGACCTGTGGACTGTGAAAATGTATAGCCGCTCGTGATGCCTTTACTCTCTTCAGGCACATACGGAAGAAAATAACTCTTTAAAAGGTTGCCTAATAATAAGTAGATATTCGAAAACGATAGTTAAACATAGAGTTATCGTTAACATGATGATAACATGTATTTATGTTTCCGTTCCCATACATACATACATATATATATATATATATATATATATATATATATATATATATATATATATATGTGTGTGTGTGTGTATATATATATATATGTATATATATATATATATATATATACATTATATATATACATATGTATATATATATATAATATATATATATATATATATATATATATATATATATATATATATATATATATATATATATATATATATATATAATAATACACACTTTCCACTTAGAGTTGGTGGCATCAAAAGGCGTTAGATATATCACATATAAATGTTAATTATGTTGCAGTTGTCATTTGTAGAACTAATAATCTCAGCCAGAAAAATAAATGTAAGTTAATCCTCTAGACCATTACAGACACTGAACATCACATCTTATAGATGTTATTTTAGTTTAACGTATCATGTGTTCCCCATATTCATATATACTCACCATACTGATGAGTAAATGGTTAGGAAGAAAGTGAGAGAGGATATGGATGAGCGAGAATGTCGTAGTCTGATTTAGTATAACCTCATCTGTGTTTATTTTAAAGTCATTTTCACATTTAAAAGTGTAAGCGCAGTCATTTTCTGTAAACACGAATTTATTTATATCTTTCTTTTTAAAATAAACTTTGATAGCACACTATATTTGATATGTTCATATCATTTTCTTCATCAAAACGAGTACAGTTGCTTTAGAAATTTGTGCCCAGAAGAATCTTTATAATATTAACACCTCCTCATGGCCCAGGAAAATGTCTGATTTCCCATTATCCTAAATCAGGATTTGTATCAGATGCCTTTCTTAAAGGTACTTTCATGTTGAACTTGAAAAGACAACATATGAGACGTAATGAAAAAGCTACATTTATATCCCTTACTGTATTAAAGGCTTACAGTATACCGGTAAGGAAGTCAATACAAGAAAATTATTGTAATAATAATTGATTTTTTTCTTGATGAGTAATACGTATCAAAGCACTGCTAAACAGTTGCAAATATAATGCCTGACAAATTGACATAACAGTAAATGTGTGATTTAAAAAAAAAAAAAAAAAAAAAAACATTCCATACGTTTAGATGTAAATAGAAAGCATATCACTCGCAGTAATCGTACTGTCCACCATATTAATGCAATAAAGATAATTCTAGAGTCCATTACGTAGAAACTATTCAGTCTTGCAACTGTTATCAAAGTGATTTCGCTACTGCCGATTGGAATTTCACTTCTGACTATAAGGGGTTCATAGTTACTCACCCTATTCCATGACACTTGTTCCCCACTAACTTTTGCACCTTCGAAACATGATGCTGCATTGTTCTCTCTCTCTCTCTCTCTCTCTCTCTCTCTCTCTCTCTCTCTCTCTCTCTCACACACACACACACATACAGACACCACACACGCACACACACACACAGAACACGTCACCCACACATTCAAATTGAAGTTGCGTTTAAAATAGAAAATTCTTAGAGGACCTTACTTTCAATGTGATACATCACTTTTGATGTCTGCACAATGAAAACTGATAATGTATTATTGGCGTTTATATTTTTCCAGTTTTACTTTATGCTGCCCAAAAAGTGTCCTTCCTGACTCTGAGCAGTGAACGGCTCTTTAGATCAGACCTCTGATTGTCAAGTGTCCTTTTATGAAAAATCAATTGTCCTTTGATTGTCAATCCATTCGTTTGGCAAAGTCACGTGAATAAAGAACATTGCACTTAATGTATGATTGATCATAGACGGTGCTCCCCTTGCCTCTGCTTCAAAAGTTGTCCTATGCTTCGTCTTTATTTCTAAATTCATTAACGATTTCGTTCTCCTCCGTATTGTACGCTGTTGTTCTTACGGTGTTTAATGATACCTTTCGTGTGATGGCTTAGTGTTTGCGGTCGGAAAATGATTGCTGACTCTGTCCGTCATCGGAAGCAGTTCGCCAGTGGGTTCCCTCTTTGCGGTTTCTCTGACACGTCGTTATGTGCGCAATTTTCCCTCCTTTATTTCTCCCTACTCCTACGCTGAGGTGTCTGCAGGCGCAAACAATCCTAAGCGTTCGTGGTATTAGCAGGGTTTTCGTATCAATGAATTACCACCATGTAAATTCTAAACAGATCCGCCGCTTATTGTTAAACTTTGATCTGGTTACCCTTGTGCTGGGAATGTCTGCGTCAGATGTCCCCGGTGGGTGTGCGTGCAAATGTGTGTGTGCTTTTTTAGGCATGGTCCTTCTTGTACGTAATGCTTGTTAAATGCTAATGCACTTTTACCCTTTATTATTTCAAGGTAATCATTTTCCTGTGCCCTGTACTACCTATCTTCAATGGTGACGTTTAAAGACAAGAACTGCAGGAATCGAGAAAATGTTGCTTTACAATAGCAGGTGCCACATGATCATTAACATTCATACATATATATATATATATATATATATATATATATATATATATATATATATATATATATATATATATATATATATATATATATATAGAGAGAGAGAGAGAGAGAGAGAGAGAGAGAGAGAGAGAGAGAGAGAGAGAGACATATGTATTATATGTGTATGTATATATGTGTGTATATATATATATATATATATATATATATATATATATATATATATATATATATATATATATATATATATATATATATATATGTATATGTATATATATGTGTGTATAACTGAATCACGAAAATATGGAACGTGATGAATATATAAATAAAGATAAAATCCACGAAGGAAACGGAAACACTGGAGTGCTGCGAGGCCTTTCGACACTAGTCCTTTACTTAGCAGACTGAAGGAATATAAAGGTATGTTTACAAAGAAAGCTCATATAAATGACAGAAGGGGATTATAAAGGAAACATATGTACCTGGAATCCAACACAATTGAAGAATTAATACCACTGCCAAAACAGGATTAAATACTTAAGAGGTTTTTACAAAGGATTAAGATCAACCGTTCAGGAGCAGGGACAGGACAATTAAAAGATTATACAGGTTCGTGACTGACCACCTAAAAATTTTTAGTACAACACAATAATTCTCTTTTTTTTTTTTTTTTTTTGTAAACAATAATAACTTTTTGCAAGATGAACATTTTACAAAAAAAATTATATTAAACATACGGATATACAGAAAATATATATCAAGTAGCTACCTTGTAATTAAGTCAGTGATTTTTATCTTTTAGGTCATTCTTGAACATTTTCTAATACAGGGTCCAAATAATACATGCCAGGGCTAAGATTAAAATTACAACTGGAAGTAAGCTGGATAATAGCGGACTCAATAGATTTCTTGAGGAGAAATCTTTCGATCTGGCAATCACTGAACTTTCAGTCCAATTTATCCTGTGAGAGTTTTCACTTAAATGAATGAATATAGCATTGGATGCTTGTCAGTTTTGACTGAATACTTATGTTGCTTAATACGTACATCTAAATCTTTGCTAGATTGGCCAATATAAAATGAGGGGCAATCCAAACATGGAATTTTATATATTATGTTGTTGTTTTCTTTAGGGCTATTTTTTATTAACATTCTTTTGAGTGTGTTATTATAAGAAAAAACGAGGTTTACATTAAAAGGTTTTAACAATGATTTTATGTTTTCAAAACCACTAAAATAAGGCAAGCTAAGAATGTTCTTAGGGGTTTCTTCCGTCATGTTACTTTCACTATATAACAAAGCCCTCTTGTGTCAGTTTCCACCACTTGATTGTTAATGGGACATGTGCAGGCCTACTTTTTCCCGTCCTTATTTCCGAGTCCATTACCACCACCCTGTGCTGTGCTGCCACACACTCTCTATTTAAAAATTTTGCAATTTCTCACCTCTCTCAGATGTGATCTTGTGCACATGAGGAAGTCACTTTGACTTTCTCTTGCTCCACTCTTGTATGTGATGTACTGATTTTCTTTCTTTTCAGACCAGGTGTTGACAATAGCCAAATCAAATAACACTGGGCAGTCCACAACTCTCTTTCCCTCGTCATTTCTCTCTCCAACTCCCCAGCCACCATGCACCCTCTCAGTACCCTCTCTGGTCCTTCCTACGTGTCCGTTCATGTCACCACCAATAATTAATCTCTCTTTTGCTGGTATTTCACTCAAATGTCGGTCCATTTCCTCCCAAAATGCCACTTTTCTCAACTTCATCACATCCTGCTTGAGGGTCACAAACACTCACGATGTTAACTATTTTTTCCATCTAGGCACAGTTTCACAACCATTGCTCTACCTGATGTGCAGTAGTAACTGGTGCAGTGTGCACAGAACAACCTACCATATTTTTTGCCTGTGTACTTGTTTATTCTTGTCAAAGAATTAATGACAAGAAATATGTTTCCACATCAATATTTTTAAGAGTATTACGTCTATGTAACCTCAAGTATATTAAAGATGAAGTAGCTTTAACTTGGAGTACAGGCAAGGAATTAATATATACTAATTCTGTATAAGACAATGGATTTTGCAGCTATGTGGAGTACTTTTTATGATAGTAATAGAAAAAATTACAACACAAAAATCCTGCTTGTACTAACAAATAGTAATAATTCCAGGGACATCCCCCATCTACCTAAGAATTTTGGTGTTACATAATGAAATTCGTTTGAAAACTGAACCCCATAAAAAATGTATAAGATGTACTCAGTAGAACAGTGCAATGTTCGTTCATGTAACTGAAAACCATCATGCCATTAACAGACAGGGGCGACAATAGATGGTTTGTTCCAGGAATATACTGGAAATAAATAATATAGAATGCAGTCTTACAAAAGAAAGCGTTTATTAGAATAAAAGACCAGCCTGGGAAAATATAAACATGATCCATTTATTTCAAAAGCAACATGCAAAATGTATGGATCTTATGGAACGTAGTTTAAGTGGGCCAACAGCAAAAGCAGGAGCATAGATGAGTTTATTGCTTCTCCCTCATTTTTTCTACTTATCAAGCGTGAATATATTTCCAACTGTCTATATATATATATATATATATATATATATATATATATATATATATATATATATATATATATATATATATATATATATATATATATATATATATATATATATATATATATATATATAATAATATGTATGTATATATATATATATATATATATATATATATATATATATATATATATATATATATATATATATATATATATATATATATATATATATATATATATATATATATATATAAGGCTTTATAGTGACAAGTGTACAAGTGTATCCAAAAGTGTAAAGAATACAAGAAATTGAGAGGGCATTGTGGTTATTACAATCACGCATTATCCAGTAAAAAGTTACCACATTGATGAGGACATAGCCTTGTCCACATAAGTCTGCTCCAGGCAGTAAACAATTATCTAACTAGTTTCATATCACTGTAAAAAATTCATTTTCATATTTCTCTCCCACTGAAACTTACAATATTTGCCATTCTATTAACACTTCAATGACATAATTTTATGATTTCATAATCACATGATCATAAAGTCATTTATTTGTTAATGTAGTATGCTACATGAAGCTGTGAATTATCTTTACAGCGAGGATTAAAACACCCTCACAAAGACATAATTGTCCGACAGTGAGGATTATTCGGTAGCTCACCTTTGCCTTTTCATCTCACTCAGTAGTGTTACTCTGTGCCATTATAATCCGATGACGACTGCACAATGCACATAACTATCTTTCCAGCGGGATGGCATACAACCCTCTATAGTTGCTTCATTCACATTAATAATTGGAAAGTAGAAAGCATTGGGTTCAAAACATCAATTGCAAGCATGTCAATTTGTGGCCTCATGATCATATGTACAGAGATTAGGAAACTTTCTACCAAAGTCCATTTATCTAATTCAAGGTAACTCGATTCACTAAAGCTTATGGGTCTGCCACAAAAAGGATTAGCAAAAGGCGACTTTGACCTATACCTGAGCCACACTGGAACATCGACATCTCGTGATAGTAAGGTCATGAAATGTATAAAGTTAATTAAAATAGAAAAGCAGTCCATTATCTGTCAGGTGAAGGATCATCTTTGCATCTCCCATTTTTGGTGGCAGCGCATCACAACCGGACGACCCAAGTTCGATTCTCGATCCGGACGAAGTAGGATGAATAGGCACATTCCCTAAAATCTAGTATGCCTCTGTTGAACTGAGCGATAAATTGGATACCTGGTTGATAGTCGATTGCTTGGAACGGGGTACAGAAAAAGAAAAAAGAAGAGCAAATAGGTTAAAAAAAAAACACTGGACATGTGTGATCATTGCTCCATCAAAATGCGTACCACCAAAACGGGAGTCTCGACCGATAATCTCACCTCACTCGGGTGTCGCTAATCACAAGATATTCACGGCAATCTTATTTGGTGAATAATCATAAGTTTATAACATTTTACAGCCATTGATATTTTTGCCAATGACGAGTCATTCAAATCTTCTAAGTCAATAAGGTCTTTCAGACGTATGTATATAAATTATATATATATATGTATATATATATATATATATATATATATATATATATATATATATATAAAAACAGAAGTAGTTGGCGCAAGCAGGCCACAGCATATCTCAGGACAGGGTGACAAGGAGATAGTCGGTCATCTGTAGATGGTATTTATTTGCCGACGCGTTTCGTAACACTATGTTACATCATCAAGGCTAAAAAGAAAATTTATAAATATATATATATATATATATATCTACCTATATATAATATAAAATGGATATCATCTATATATGTTAAAATGGATATACGTGTGTGTGTATGGGTATGTTCCAGAATAACTCTGAAACACGTTGAGCATTTTCAACCAAACTTGACATACATGTGACTTACTGCCTGGAAAAGAATACTGTGGGGATAAGAAATCACTAGCACCAAAGGGCACCAGAGGGGGTGAGGGTGGGAAGGGCTTCCTGATGCGGGGTTGGTTCTGTCAGTAGACTTAATAACTAAATAAACTCTACGAATTTGTCATACCTCATTTCGGTATACATATGACTTACTATCTGGAAAAGAATATTGTGAGGGTAAGACATCACTGGCGCCTAAGTGGGTGACATGTAAAAATAACCGAAAACGACAGATATTACTGTCTAATCCATGTTTTGCTAGGTCACTGAGATGGATGGTGGCACTCCTGATGCCCTTTAAGTCCAAGTTCAGCCCAATAGGAATGTGGGGTGAGAAGGGGTGAAATATAAAATGTCAAAAATGCTGGGCAATGTTAATGAAGCAACTATCTCAGCAGGAAAGGAACAGAGAGAGAGAGAGAGAGAGAGAGAGAGAGAGAGAGAGAGAGAGAGATAGAGGGGAGAGTAGAGGGGGTGTTAGGGAGGAGAAAGAGAGAGAGAGAGAGAGAGTAAGAAGGAGAGGAATTGAGAGAAAGAGTGAGGGAGTGTTAAGGAGGAGAGAGAGAGAGAGAGAGAGAGAGAGAGTTTATCGGTTGTCACTCAGTGTTTTCCCAGGCAGCGCCGGGCTGGTCTGTTAGTGTGTGTGTGTATATATATATATATATATATATATATATATATATATATATATATATATATATATATATATATATATGTGTGTGTGTGTGTGTGTGTGTGTGTGTGTGTGTGTATTTTTGTATGTATGTATGTATTTATACCTGTATGTATGTATGTTTCAAATATAACAGCGTTTGACGAGACCCTCAATCTAAAATCTAGCGCAATCTGGATTCTGGGAACTGACATATTTGCAACAAGCATTATTTTCCCTTAGTCTCTAATGCGTCGAGAATATCGTCTGCCTCTATTATAGTTATTGTCGCATGAAAATAAGTGATATAAGGGCATATATATATATATATATATATATATATATATATATATATATATATATATATATATATATATATATATACATACATACATATATTGTGCATGTGCGTGTGTGAATGTGTGAGTGTTGTTGTGTAATCACTGGTCACACCATGCAATGAATCCGAAAATGAAAAACTATCCTTCTGAAAGGTTTGCTGTATAAAGAGTTGTATCCCAGATCGTTCCGATTTCAGGGAGAAAAAAAAGTGACATGTGGATTCAGTTTTGAGGAAACACTGACAGCAAACGCCGACCACGTGCCAAGGATACGAACGTTCGGAATGAGGCCGAGGATGTTGTCCATTTGCAGCGGATCTTTTAAGTCCTTCTGTTTTTTGTTAGCGCGTCAATATCTTCTACCAGTTTTTGCATCAGACCGTCCCATTTAGATTCTTTAGAAGTCTGTTAGCTTTCAAGGAAAGGGCTACAACTTGTGAGAGAAATGTGACTGGAGGCAGCGCTAAAGAACTGCGTGAAGTGAAAAAAAAATTCGATAGAAACCAATAAATTGAATACGAAACTTAATAGAAACTAAATCTGGACACAACAAGCCAGTGAGCCTTTCAACGTGCGGGTTGTTTTCTACATGCGCTATGCTCCAACTTGTATCAGGAAATGCGATGGTAAGAGATAAAGAAGAAAGTATTCCTTTGCCAAAATAGTTGCAATAAAAAAACATAATTCTTAGTTCAAATGAAGAGGACACGCCCATTTAAACCTTTATTTACGTATACATCTTGCGATGGGGCTGCTAGTCCTGTGATCTTTTTCGACTTGGTTGCGACCCAAACAATGCTTGATCACAAAATACACAGTGGGTTTTAAACGGAGATTGCCAATCCACCATCCTCACCTGTGATTCCGGTTTGATTAGTCATTTTTAGGATAAGGTTGCTCGTTAGTTATCCAAGCTGTTGTACCAACAGCTTCTGGCTTTCCTTGGTGGTCATCCATCTAAGAAGCTGGCCAGCCCCAAGATTCTTAACTTTGCTGCGCAAACAAACAACGTTATAAAAGTGGGTAGCTGCAAAAGATGTTATCCTTCCGATTTCCAGTTTGCAATCTCGAATATAGTTGGCGACATAATAGCAACATTATTGCAGAATTGAGCATTTTCAGAAGTTTATTTTAATCCTCTAATGGTCACTCGTTAGAATGTTTTTCCCCTTCACTACTTCCTTTAATCTCCTTTGTTATGTTTTACCTCCCTGATTTCTGATTTGCATCCAACCCACAGTCACGCTGACAACTGGATTTATTCTGTGTCCTTTTGTCTCTCCTTAACTTCTTAACCATATACTTACAAATATTCAAACACACACACACACACACATATATATATGTATATATATATATATATATATATATATATATATATATATATATATATATATATATATATATATATATATATATATATACGTGTGTGTGTGTGTGTGTGTGTGTGTGTGTGTGTGTGTGTGTGTGTGCACGCGCATAGAGATCCCACCGATGATACTCCCTCCACTCAACCTGACTTGTGCCAGTGATATCCGGACGTGGGTGACCTACGATTTGTCGCAGCACCCACGCCACAAAAGTTAAGTACCCCAGTTGACACAATTATGGGTAAAGCAGAAGGCAAGAGAATATTTAAATCATATCACATTGTTATGAGTAATAACTTGTCTCTGTATTATTTAGTCTTTTCCTATAGAGATATACTCCAGTTAATTGCATTACTGTTATTATACTGTAGCAACTAGTATAATTCAGTTGATCAAGGGTGAGATTGATTTGGAGACGGAGTGCCCCATGGTAGAGTGTCGTGCACTGAACTATTGTGGTATCACATTGGTATTTATGCATTACTTAGGTTAAGGGGAGTTTCTAAATGAATGAATAGCATGCTGGGATTAACGGTTATTCTGTATACGCATGATAACTGTAATCAGGAATTCATAGTTCTGTCAAAAATTCATCTTGCTGTGTCAAGTACAGGAAATGTAACCGTAAACTGTAAGTTATACGAGACCCTTCCTTTTGCACCCACGCTGTGTACCAAATGTTTAATATGAAACAGTTACGTGAGGGGCCGGAAAGCAAAATGAGCAAGCTGTGGCAACAATGAACCTATCGCAGAAAAAACCTGTAGCAGATTCAGTGGAGAGAGAGAGGCAATATGGAGTGTTTTGTATGTGAAGTATAGAATACAATTTGTTAAGAATGACTGAAATATGTCACAATGGAATCAGAGCATATGTCAGAATATGGAGATGAAATTGTGACACATCTGGTAAGTGGATCTGAGAAAAAGGTGCGTTATTTCCCTGTAGCTGCATAATGTTTTTTTTTTTCGCTAAAGTGATGCAAGCATTCAAAGAACTGTCATTCGACATATGTGGAAAGTTCTGATAAGGATAAAGGATGAGACTGTAGAGTGGAACGGCTGATATTTGCACATGACACAGTAATTGTTGCGGACAGTGAAGAGATGCAGCAGAAACTATTCAACGAGTCTGAAAGCGTTTGCAAGAGAAAGTGAGAGTCAGAGTAAATGTGAGCGAGAGTAAGGTTATGAGGGAAACTGGAAAACAAGAAAATGGAGCAATGAATGTTAAAATGAATGACAGAAGAAGAGAAGCGGTTTGTTTTCACAAATTAAGCAAGGCGAAGAAGGTAGCAGAAAATTGGGAATAGTTTGGGGGTTTCTATGGAAACCGTGGTAGGAATGTATGGAAGGACTGTTGAGCTAACTCTCCTTGATATGGAATGAAGTGTGGATGCTGAATATGAATGAAAGAAAAAATGTTGGAGAAATTGAGAAGAACTGTTTGCCTAGTCTATACAACGTGTCACTGCATATGTGAGGAATGAATAAAAGAAATGGTAAAGACGTAGTGTAGGTGAAAAAGTAGGGCAGATTGTGGAAAGAATGAATGGTGAGAGTCTGGTTACAGTTGTGCAGAATTCAGAACTGTACGATGGAAGGAGGTGAGAAAGAACGAGAAAATGCTGGATCGATGTTGTGGAAAAGATATTTAAAAAGACAGATCATAATGGCCATGAATTATGAGAGTGAGTGCAAGACAGCGGTCAATGCCACACCATGTACAGGGGTTTGATGTGTTGCTAATGAGCCTTCTATGTAGCTGTGTGAAGCAACCTAAGTTCATCCCCGTGTTTGAGCTCTGAATATTAGTGTGGCAGTGACAGTTGTTGTGTTTTCCTCTAGAACTCTTCTCTGATAGAGGGAACAGCTAACTATATAATCAGTAATCCTTCTTTTATCCACAACAATATATCCAGGGGACTTAGAAATATTGGGAATTTTTGGATATGGTAAAAGAACACTCTAAAGATGTAAAACTGTAAGTTCACACCTTTATTTCTCCTACTTTGTTACTTATCAGTACAGTATAAACTGTATATGGATATAAAACCTTCATTGATACTCGTTTTTTCCTTATTTTGTCACGTCACAGTATTTTATACATATACTATAAGCTTATAAACAACACGCAATCAGTACATATATGTACTGTAATGTACTGTATGGATGTACGATAAGTCCATACCTTTTTTTTCTATTTTGTCACTTCACATTACTGTATATATGCTTAAAAACAACAAGCAAAACACTTCCAGTACTGTACACAAAATAAAACCACAACACTCGCCTTCTTACCTATGAGCAATCTCAAAACTGCCTACTGTATGTGGGACAAATTTTAAAAAGTTACGAGGAGAGTAAGGGTCCTCTCCTTCCTCCACCACCGTTCCCTGTTTCTTGACGAGGTCATGAAGTGGCAAACTGGTCAGAAGGGGCGTTAAGTTACAAAGAGGGTCTTCAAGGGGTGGCAGAGACACCTCAGATTCCTAGATGAAAAAACCTGGCAGGTCAAAAAATATTGCTGAAGTGTTTGCTTGCGTTTCAGAGGTAAACAACTGAGTTACCGAAGAGGTGGATAGCAATGAGCTTGTGTGCATGTGAAAGGAGTCTGAAGGAACTGTTGAAGGTACTATAACGAAACGAATCATGATTCTGCCTCACAATCACCAACTGCCATATTTCTTAAGCTCCATCAGCAAACACTACAGGCTTGGGAAACAGCGGCAGTCAATTTTATGGTTCTCCATCAGCTCATTGACTTCGTCCGTGATCCTCCGCATGTCCTTTAGCCTGGGGTTGGGGGTGCTGTAGGCTCGTTGTTAGTATAGTCATTGTCTTCAATTGCTTCCTCCTCCATCTCACCAATAGTAAATGCAACAGCTATCTCACTATCCTACATTAGCTGGAAGCTAAGATCGCCACCATCATTGTCCAGTTATTCTCGTAAATCATCCTTGGGAACAGTGTCGCCTCCCTTTGCAAGCTTGGCATGATTCTCATTAGCATTGTCGATCAGGCCCTCTTCCAACTTCAGAGTACAGTTTCATGTGCTCTCCAAAGTCTGCAGAGTTACATCCTTCCAAGCAGCTGTAAAGCTGTAAAAGGCAGACTTCAGTGAATATTTTCGTAGATTCTCCAGAGTCCATTTTCCCAGTGCTACTAAGCCTTGCTTTCTGTCCTCCTTATCCTCAAACACCACCATCACCTCCTCCAGGAACTTCCTCCAGTACAGCAGCTTCATTGCAACAATAACAACTTGGTCCATCAGTTGTATGAATGTAGTCTTATTAGGAGGCCAAAACATGACCCTAATACAATCTTCATCACCAACCATCTGGGTTGTAGTTTGATGCATAGGTGCACTGTCCACGGGAAGCAAAGCCTTTATCCAACATCTAGCAATACCAAGTTCCTGGATCTGATGAATGATAACCTCCCTTAAAAGTTATTATGGAACCAATCAGAAATGCTCTTGGAGGTGAACCAAGCCTCCGCTGAATGATGCCAAATCACTGGGAGACTAACCATCAACCCACTCAGGGCATGTCACTCAGGGCATGTCCAACTATGACTGGTTTGTAACAATGGCTAATAGAAGCATTTGCAGTTAACAAGCAAACATGTGTTGCTTAGATAGCTTTCGACAATGTAATACTTTTCCTTCTCGTTAGTGGGCAAGGAGTGATAGAATAGACCAGTTTCATTAGCGCTGCAAATTTGAATGAAAAAAAAAGCCCTTCCTTTTTTATCAAATCTTTCAACGTCTCCCAAAATCCTTGATTCCCTCCTCAGAAGTACCCAAGGTTTCACAATGAGTGTTCTTGCCAGAAAGTCCATGTCGAATTTTGAAATGAAAAGGCCAAACCTCAGACGCCTTGAAGTCCGCAACCCCATGCAGACCTATGACCTTCATAACAGCAGCCTTCAGTTCATCACCATGCATATGCATCCCTACTGACCTCTGATAACAATACCAGATCAAGGTCAACTGTGTAATCTCCTCATAGAGGGGCTCGGCCATCACATTGCGAGCTTCAGTTCTAGATTTCATCCAAATTCAGTCACATGCAGTTTCAACTTTTCTTAGCATTCTCGACGTCCTGCAAAGTAAACCATCCTATGGTTTACTTAGCCATGATGTTAGTAGTAGACCATCTGACCTCGATTATCTTAATGATTTCCAGCTTCTGCTGAAGTGTCAGCGCCTTCCTGAATCTCTTAGGAGTTGGTAGGCCATGCACACAATACACAACACCACATTTAGCAAAAAAAAAAAAAAAAGCCAGCAATTCTGCAGGTATTGCCCATGAAAGTTATCAAGTTTGGGGAAAGCATTGTGACACAGGCTAACACAGTAATCATTTAACATGCGATTACAGAGAAATGACGTGCAACTGAACAAAGAAGCAGAGCATGCTTCAAAACAATTGTTGGTATCTTAGAAGGCTGCCAGTAAGAGAGGGAACCTCCTATGATATTATCAAGACTCATCTCCATCAGCCATTCAAGGGTAATAAAGTTAATGACTGGTAATAACGTGGTTGCTTTTGAGCCAGTTGACCAAAATCCCACAAGCACACAAGTGCTCTCTCACCTATGCAACTTCTATAGGACATTATCGTAATCATGATGTATCTTTGGAAGCCACTCACAAGCATTAAATAAAATGACTTATAATGGTGTGTTAAATGATATTATTACTTTTAAGCTAATAACAGTTGCAAAGCTCTCAAGTAGACGAAGGCCTTCCCAGCTATCCCCATTCAGTTCTCCCATCCCTCCCGCCCCTAAGTGCTTACCCTGACCTACCCTTCCATGATATTCAGCCACTCAAAAGTGATAAACAAAGTATGTATGATGTTTTAAATGACATTTTAAATGACAATTAAGTCACGCAAGCCCCATACACATGAGGGCCCTCCCAGCCCTCCCCCCTCAGATCTCCCAAACACCTCCCGAAACACTTATCCTGGCCTACCACCCCTACAATACCCCTTTATCAGCATGCTATGTGACGGTCCACATCCACAGCATTACCGTTGCCTTTTTCCTCCTCTTTGATGTTGCTAACCATACAGAAGGTTTTTATTCAGTTTTATTTATTGCACATGCTTTGTATATATATCGAGTTGTGAATAGTGCAAATATGAATAAACAAGGAATATATATATATATATATATATATATATATATATATATATATATATATATATATATATATATATATATATATATATATATATGTGTGTGTGTGTGTGTGTGTATGTATGTATGTATGTATAAACATACATACATACATACATACATACATACATACATACACACACACACACACACACACATATATATATATATATATATATATATATATATATATATATATATATATATATATATATATATATTATAGATGTGTGGTAACGTTGCCAAAGATTATCTTCAAAAGCCAGTAAAGAACCAACTTTCAAAATTGATAAGAGAATTTTGTCTGCAAATAAATGTCAGGGTAGTACAAACACCTGCACTGTCTGATCTATAGTCATTCATCATCGTCAAATATGAGGATAAGTAATGTCATTTGTATGGGTATAACGAAGCGGCCAATCCATGTACAATGTTTTGAGCATCAGTGAAGATAAAAAACCAAAAAGCTAGTATGAAACCAATGAAACAGGGCCACTCACGTTCGAGAAGAAACCAGTGACCACGAAGATATCCAAATTTTTAATTTATTTTCTCCAGTCAATATTTGCCATGTGGCTAGCTGCTGCAGAGAGTCTCTATAGAGATCAAACCCTCTCTCCATCGGAACACGAGGTCAAGGGGGTTATTTTGATTTCAATTCTTAGTTTTTGGTTTTTGTGCAGGTACTGCATGCAATTCATCTTTACCATGATCCTGTCTGCACTTGTACATATCTGATTTTATTAATCTGATGGAACTTTATATCTATATTTCCATGTTCAAAACAATTTATAGTTTTTTGTCACATAAAATGACGGAGATAGATTTTAATCCAAGACCATGTGTTTTATGTACAAGTAATTGTCTCCAACTGTTTACATTTAAGGTTGTTTTTACTGTTCCAAACGTTCCACCACAGAATGTCTTCTCTTCAGCACTAGGATGAGCGAAAATCATAGCCTCTTTAGACATTTTCGTCTCATTATATGTGGTGTAACTTTTCACAAATGCACCCGTCGACACCAGCATTGAATATATCCTCAAGAAAATACTGAAGACCCCGTAGGTATTTTGTGATACCCAGGACGGTGCTCTTTGCAAATTTTTTCACAGGCATCAACGCAGATTAAAGTTTTCCGTGAGATGGCCTCCACTATCATATATGTTGACCACACTTTTGCAAAAGCATCGGACGATGAAGCCCTGCTACGACTCAAGGAAGTATTCAAGAAGTCTGGCCTACACTTCTATTGGAAGAAGCGCCTACTCCAAACTCCCCTCAGTCTACATGAAGGCCACAAACTCAGGGCACTGCCTCAACGGTGCCACCGAGTACCCTCATGTTACTCAGAGGCCACTGCCAGTGCCAAATCCACCAAGCATTCTCCCACTACGGTAGCTGGGCCACTACCCACAGGGAATAGACCAAACTGCCTAAGACCTCGCAGTTAATATCCACAGAATACAAAATGATTTAAAGAATTCTTAAACAGATCATTTCTGACAAAATACATCCCAACCGTATGTCAACATGGCTAAAAGCCATTTTATACCCCTAATCAAAATAGACAACAGACCTCATCCTTAAAAATAAGTCCTTTTTCGATACAACTCCAGAAGATCGTCTGGTGTAATGCACACCTGCCAACGTTAGGACTGTGGGCAGTATAAAACCATGCACATCAGAATAACAGGGCCTCACTTATCAAAATGTCTTCCCTACCACTAGCAAGAGAGGGTCATAAACAGACTACTCGGATTGTCGCGGACAACACTTCATCAGAGATGACCTTGTCATCGAGATAGAAAATAATGAGTTCGAATCAAACGCCAGACACCTATCCCTACAGGGTACCCCTAATACACCTGAGGCTCTCGCTTCACTGAGTCCCTTTCCCGTCCATCAGATTTATCAATGTTCAGTGCAGCCTTCGATGTTGCATTCTAGCTTCTGGCTAGAGTTAACCAAAGATCCAACCATCTCATGTACCTAGACATATTTTGAGGAAGGTGAGCTTTGAAGAAGCAGACAGAGATTTCCTAAATCATAAAGGTCGAAGAGAAAATCTCGCAGGTCCATCATTTGTCCCTCTATCTCCTAGTTTTGTTTACATACTTCCTTTTCTTAGAACTTGTTTATTATACAGCTGATGATGTCTTGAAACATTCTAAACAATAAAAACAAACCATACATGACAGGAACTTTGATTTTTGGACTCCTGCTGATTAAAGAAGAATTTAGCGAAGATTTAAAATAACGATGAAGAAAACGATTGCTCTTAGGCTACCACTGATTTTAAAGTGCTTGAAAGAAAAACCTCTTCCCAAGGAATTTATATATCCGGCTACATGATGCTAATGCCCGCCTCCACGAGGCCACTAGGACCACCAAGAGAAACCTAGCAGACATCCAGAAGAGAAGAAAGAAAATAAATCAAGGAGGATGAAGGAAGAAGCTGCTCCTACCCAGCTCCGGGTAACCAAGGAGACAGGAAAAGAACTTGAGATGGAGTGCTATTGGAACCTTAAGACTGAACTTCGAAAGCATGAGCGAGTCGCCCAATGGAGAGTCATGGGAAAATTGATGAGCTGAAAGTATATAAGTCACATATGTCATGAAAATTATATCATAATTTCCATTGTGGTTTTGAATAAAGTTTTTATTACAGCACTTACCGTGGTATTTTCTTTTAAATAATATTCTTGCTTAAGACTTCTACGAATGGTTTTCAGTTAGTTTTTCTTTTAATTATATCCATCTACGGTATCCTTAGTAGGAACTGACTTACCCATTACAAGTTTCAGACACTAAGAACATTATAAGTTAACGTGGAGCTTCTCTTCTAACTCCCTTTTTATTTTTGTGCCCTAACGGTATTGGAAATTAGCTGATATCCCATGACCTCACATAATCGTCCCGGTAACGTTCCTTGACCTCATAAACAGCAGTGATACAGAACCCAAAAAGAATAGTTCCTTATCAGTGGCAAATGCCAACTTGCTGTTGAACGTTCAACTGTTGAAATTCACGTTCATTTAATGCATCAAACGCAATAGTTCTTATTTTTAAAGCAACACCGCTGTTAATGAGTACAGAATTCAGTTTTTGATACGGTGGCTCAATCCGCTCTTCAGCAGGATTATGCTCATGTACTTTCATAATCATCTCTACTTTCCCCGGTAATCTTTTCCCATGTACTCGAGCAGTGCCTGTTTTCAGTTTTTCTGGCTATTAGAAAAATATTTTTGGTAAAGTGAAAACCAAGTCATTAATGTTTTTTCATGTTGAGAAGTGTTCATAGGTATAACTGAACGTTAATAACATTCATCCTTTATGCAAGGAGAAACATTCAGTGAAATATTTGTGGCTGGATATGTATAACTACAATAAAATGTGTGAGAGAGTAATTCTTATCTCAAACCAAAGTTCATATACTGCACTGTCATTGGCTACATATAATGTAATTTATACATACATACATACATACATATATATATATATATATATATATATATATATATATATATATATATATATATATATGTATATATATATATATGTGTATATATATATATATATATATATATATATATATATATATATATATATATATATATATATATATATATATATTATTATATATATATCATTCATTCGGCTGATGAGTTTAAATATTAATTTACTGAAATATGAATGCCTTGCTTAACCTAAGACCCACGTAATCCTATCAATCAAGGCTGAAAGTTACCAAGAAAAGATGGATAATTAACATAATTAGATTGGTCGCCAGTTGAGACTAGGTAACTGAATATATCAATTTATTCTGCACACATGAATTAAATCAACATTACTCAAACAACTAGTTTAAAAAAAAATAAAAGCTAACTGGGATCTTACAGGAGCTAATAACAGCTTCAACTTCATCCCACTTTGGACACAAGATATTTCAACATAAATTAGTGGATGGCACAATGGCTGGGGGCCTCTTGTGACACGTCTATAAGCAATTTCAAGCACGTGAATTGAGGACAGTGGGATGCTAATCCTTCTCCAAACAAGATTTTGTCCAGGTTCCAAGGCGTGCCCAATTCTGGAAGAGACGTATCCAGATAACAATTTGATATCAAGACCTTTCACTTATCATTAATTGACTGCAAGGGAGAATCTTAGATCAAGAACACTACGTTAATACCATGGAGGATAATTTATGCAATTTCACTAGGCAACAATAATTGTACTTCATATATTTGATGTCATAAATGGGGTATGGTTTTACTAAGATTTTCCTTAGTCAGTGACTGTTTAAGAGAGAGGGAAACTTGAAACATGAAACAATAGCATAAGGACTAAAGGGAAGAACTGGGAGTAATTGTCATCTTCAGACTTACCGATGGAATAGATAACGCAGTGATCAATTGCATCAGAAGCCCTGGGTGTGTTGAAAAGGCAATTTCCCCAGCTGTCCAACAAAAGGGGGAAGAACAGAGGGGAGGCTATGAGAGACGCTTGATATGGGTGGTCTCTATGAAGGGTGCCTCCAGAATCCCAAGCTGGGTCAAAATGGCATGGGTGCTTGCTTGCTTCAAAAATTCCTCTATCAGACCTCTTGGCTAGGTCGCAGGTATTGTCTGAAAAATGACAAAAACTCGCCAGTACAAAGGTCATAGAAAAGTGAGCCTAAGGTACAATCTAGCTAAGGGTGGTCCTAGCAAAACTTACCCTGTCAAATACACCTCTAAACTAAACTTTCTACCTCCTCCTGAAGGTTGGCGCTTTTGGAAAAACAACCCTGCTCGCTTGCTTCCCTTCTTAGAATGCTTTACAAAGAGAAAGCTTTGGTTTTTTCTTTTTATATTTCTACTAAATCAAGGAAGAGAGGTCGAACAGGGGAATATTTATAATAGTTCCC
This sequence comes from Macrobrachium rosenbergii, assembly GCF_040412425.1. Lineage (NCBI taxonomy): Eukaryota > Metazoa > Arthropoda > Malacostraca > Decapoda > Palaemonidae > Macrobrachium > Macrobrachium rosenbergii. The sequence continues at coordinate 68,071,758 of NC_089791.1, forward strand.
CCCTTTAAAAGGCCTTCACTCCCTTTCGGGCATGAAGGTTTGTACTAAGTAAGCTGTTCGCCTCGATTACTTCACTCTTTTCCCCTGAACAGATTTGTCCCTCGCAATGCATCTAGCTAAGGATTTCCCTGACTCTAGAATGGGATATGAGCTTTAATCACTCTACGGATTCCTAACACTACTTAAAGGTGCTTACAAATATTTACGTGCTACCTTTGATGATCGTCATATTCAGTCCAAGCCAAATGGTACATTCAATGGTATCTTCTATGACATAACCTATTAGAACACTGCCATAGCACCAACGTAAAGGACAATGAACTAGCTAACTTACAATATTCTTACAAGTATACAATGTCTTACACTAGAATTTGCAATCACAGTAAACAAAGAAATAATCTGAGTTCTTTAAATGAGGTTTTCCTTACATGGTAAATGCTTGCCACTGAGGTATTGTGCCATGCATGTCGTGAGCTCAGTGGCTCTGTTCACAATAGTTACGATTACTGGCTCCACAATTACAATATACTTATGTGGTTACTGCTGCTCATTGCAAGAGTTAAATGACAAGGTTACTATTACTACATACTCAATCTGGTCTAGGTTGTTACTAAGACAGATCGCGCCAGCTACTTCCTCTGGTCAGGAGCCAGGATCACTCTGAGATGGAAAGGGCACTGTGGCAAGAGGGCACGAGTTCCAGGATGAGCTAGTGGCTCTTGTAACTACTTGGCTCTCTTCCACCCCTTCTTCTTCTTCGGGTTCCTCCAAGGCCTATCCATGTCAGTCCCAGGAGGTGATGAGGGCAGTGACTCTGGGGAAAGGCCAGAAGGGATAGCTGGCGCAAAGTCAAGGGTAACCTCAGAGGCTACAGGAGGGCTCCCCACTCCGGCTGCTGCGACAACTGGAGCAAGAGCAGTCTCAACCTCTGCGCCTGGGGAGGCCAGTTCCCAGTCTCCCAGAGAAAGCGTAGCAGTTTGATCCACCAGGGGTCATCCTCTGGGGACAGATTTGGTGAGAAAGAAGTTTCGGGTGCCAGAGGCTCACAGGTTGCTAAGATTAGTGCAGTGGCAGGTCCTGGATCTCCCAGAGGAGGATCTGCCTCATGATCTGGACCTGGCACAGGGTCCTCTTCTTGTGGTGGCTCAATGCCCAAGACAGGCAGAGTGTGGCACTGCTCAGAGCTCGCAAGTGGCAATGGCAGCACCTGATGGTCAGGCATGCCTGAAAAGAGGTTTGGAGGTGCAATACCTCGCAGATGGCTTGAGTTGGGCTAAGACAGAGATTCCTGTCCCAGCTGGAGGTCAGAGCCTCTTGGAGAGTCTTGATTTGGGGTGTCCACTGGCGCTGCTTATTTGGGCAGTTCTCCCAGTTAGTGGAGTGGCCTGTCACCTTGCACGCTCTACAGCAGTACTGCTTTTTTGAGTGTCCTTTTGTGGAGAGGGGACTTCGTTGCTGGCCGTCCTTTCATGGAGAGGGAGGACTAGGTCTAGAATTATCTTGTGTGTGCCCCTTCTGCTGACCACTTTGGTGTGCAGAAGGTGGTTCTTCTTCCTTTGGTGGCACGCCAGTCAAAGTGGCTGTGCCCTGATTTGGTGATCCTACATTCGGGGCCTCAGTGGAGGAGGTAGTGTGGCTGCAAAGTGGCGTTAGGGAAGGGCTTCCCCAGAGGAGGTCCCGACCCAACAGGAAATCCACTCTGGGCCTAATTCCACTCACCATGCCAAGGCAGTGAGGTAGCTTGCCCCAGGGTGTCATGACCTGGAGCTTGACTGTGGGAACAGTTTTGGTATGGCCCTCTACCAATTTCATCTCCCATCGAGTTTGCTCGTCAACCCTGGCACTGGCTGGCACTTGGGGCCTGGTAATCAGGCTAATGTCTGCTGCAGTATCTACCATGACCAGTAGGGCCATGGGCAGGCTAGAGCCATTAAGGGGCCACCACTGAGATGAACTGGGTATCCAGCCTCTTTGGGGGAAGTATCTTCTGTGGCCCGGCTGCAGATAATGAGGTGATAATTAAGTTGACGTACTTGGTGGCTGGGACATGATTTGGACAGGCTAGATGCCCATCACTACAGTGGCCAGCAGCACCACAGGATTGGTAAGAGCCTCTTGTGGGGGCTCGGTGACCTGCGGTGACAGTTGGTGGAGAGGGTTGAGTAGAAGTAGAGGGAGAGGAGTTCTGGTTGTTAGTAGAAGGCTACTTATTGTTGCCAACTCTTGTAACAGCATTCAGATTCAGTGTGCCCCAACTTCTTACAGTGGGTACATGTAGGCTTGCTAGGTAGTCCGTTCTTCAGGCAAGTCGAGCCTGAGAGGTACCTGGGTGGCACTATGTGCTGTTGAGATGTGTTGTGGGACTGGTTGTAGGTTTCCCATGAATCAGCCATACGGCAGGCTTCCATAAGTGTGGTGGGCTACTTATCACTGAGATGCACAGCAAGGGCCCAGGCACACATTGGAAAAGATCTTCCAGCATGGTCCAGTTGAATAGGTCTTCGAATGTAGTGCACGACAGGAAGCCGAACCAGCGGGTACCAGACTGGGTCTTGTGACAGGCCTATTCTGTCCAGGACCAGCCAACTTCCTTGGCAAGACCTCGGAACCACTGTCTCCATTTCTCCAGGGTTATCTCATAGGCTTTCATTATGACCCTACGAACTTCTACCACGTCGCCTCTAACTCTTCTCCAGTGAGAGGAGGGCTGCCTTAGCTTTTCCTTCCATGTGTTTGACAAGCACTAGGGCCCTCTCTGTCTCGGTGGTACTGTAGCTTTCAAAGAGCAACTCTGTTTCCTCCAACCATGCTTCTGGCTCTTACTTGGTCCACTTGGGGACTAGGGAATTAATGCTTGAGATCAGAGCATTTGGTGCAGCAGGTGTGGGGTTGGAGGCTTGTTTTTCCCTTTGAGCCTTCTCCAGCTCAAGCTCCTTTTCTTTGAGAGCTAGCTCACTTTCCTTGAGGGCTAATTCATGCTGTCTTCTTCCAGCTGCCTTTGTTCTTCAGCATACTTCCTCTGTTCTGCTTCATACTTCCTCTGTTCCTCAGCATACTTCCTCTGTTCTGCTTCATACTTCTGCTGTTCTGCCTTTTCTTCCCTCTCCTGCTTGGCCAAGTCATCCATCTGTTCCTTGACCCACTTGGTGAGTTCTGGTCCCATGAGACCTGCCTCCTTCCCCAGATCCATGAAGGCTTTGTAATGTTCTGTCACCATGGTTCTGGTAGGTAAGGGCATCTACTTGGGTTGACTGGATGTACTTTGAAAGTGGGGAAGTGTCCCTCAGATTTGGGTGACACTTCAGTGCTGTGGCACCTTTTCAATAAGGTACCACTGTGGCTGAGTGTGCCTTGCAAAATTCACACTGATGGCACTCTGTATCTCTAGGTACAGGCGTAGCTTATGCAATCACAAAAGGACTTTTTTTTTCTCTCTTTGGTGGCACTATGGTGCCAGTGTGTTCCTAGGAATCAACACTTGTCTTGGAGTACAACTGATTGTACTAAGGGGAAAATGCACTCTGCCCAAGCAGAGTGTAACTAATATGTAGGAGAAAAAGGGAAGGTAAAAAGAAACAAATAGGTAAGCCCTTCAGTTTGTGACAGTGCCTCAGATTAGTGGCAATGTGGAAAAGAAAAATCAATTTTGATTGCTTTGGCTTTCATGGGTGACTAGTTCCTAGTATCAGCTGTGCTACTTCCTTTCATGAGGAGAGAGGAAGGCTTTCATGCTTGAGTATGGATAAAAGACCTCACTTGTGGCCGACAGTTTTCTATAACTGTGGTTAATCTTAACTTATCCTCATCCATCTGTGGGACAGAGGTGTTTCTTTCTATTTGTTTTATTTTAAATAATTATTCCTATGTTGGCCCGTTCTTTCAATGAAGACGGTGCTCATACACTTCTGAGATATCTTAAAGCTTACTTAAATGGATAAAAGAAGTGGAAGAGAGAGAGAGAGAGAGAGAGAGAGAGAGAGAGAGAGAGGGAGAGAAAGAGAGAGGAGAGAGAGAGAGAGAGAGAGAGAGAGAGAGAGAGAGAGAGAGAGAAAGAGAGAAAAGAAAAGTATCTGTAAAGCCACCTACAGAGCCATCAGAGGAGTCTCCATCGAACATGTCATTCGCTAAGTCTCCGCTGAGCAAGTTTTCTATGGTGGCGTCCCATTTTCTTCGCCTATACAATTAGTCACGCCTAACATGCCAGGCCACGCGATTTAAATCATTTGAACTATGTATGTATTTTGTTCACCTGTTGTCAACTGTGTATCTTGTATTTCTTCGTTCGCAGGCATCAAGATTATATCCATATTGGAATTCCGTCTGTTTTTATATTGTAAATTGTACTTGCTCGCTGTAAATTATTGTTAATTATTATCGACCTCAGGTCACACAATCTCATTGTCTTTCGCAGCACGGCGCCAGCCTGCCGCTATATAAACTGCCTGGATCTTGAATAAAGCAATTGTTCTCTTTTACCTGCCCGTTTTTTTTGCACCTCTTACAGTGGTGATCCCCCGGAGTAGTCCTGGAGCCATTAGCGGGCCCATACGGCGACTCAGTCTTGGCTCCAGGTACTCACTCACACCCTTAGCGGACTAAAGACGGCGCTGTAACCAGCGTCTGGGCATGCTGATTCTCGTCGACAAAATCACCAGCGTCATTTACGGACTCACACGGCGCGCTTCCAAATGCGTTTTGAGAGCAAGTACCCCACTCCAGTAAGAGGGCAAGGAGCGAGCATGGACGCGGGCATCCCCTCCCTCGTACAGTTAACCGCAAACCTTGCAGACTCAGAGTTCTACCTTCCTCCCATCTCACCCGCACCTGCCCCCGCGCCAAGGCTCTCACGTTCCTCCACACCTATCCCCGCGCCCTGCACACTCCCTGGTCCTGCAACGCGGTCACGGGCCGCCCTGTCCTTAAAGCTGCCGCCGTTCACACAGGGGAACCCAACGATGTGGCTGTACAGGGTTGAGAGCCAGTTCAGGATAGCGGACCTTACCGACGAAGTGCTGCAGGCTGACACAGTCCTTAACGCCCTGCCGGAGGAAGTATATAAAAAACTCATCCAGCGAGTGTCCGCTGCAAGCCCCCTCACATACCACATCCTGAAGAAGGCCCTCCTCGAGACGTGCTCCCTACCAATCGCCGAGCGGGCCGCCCACGCCATCGACCTTGCCGTCAACCCGCAGCATGATCTGAATACGGTGGAGTCATGGGGCATGATCGAGGAACTGCTCTCACTCCCAGACTTTGACGGCAGCAAAAAGCAGCAGGAATTAAGCCTATCACGGGAGATCTACCTTTGCCAGCTCCTCCCGGAGGTCTGCACCCAGATTCCTCACCCCTACACCATGCCCCTCGATGCCCTCATCCAAACGCGGCGCAGCACCTGACGGATTGTGCGAGGGCAACAAAGCGTTAACAGAGCCCACACTCCCAGTGAACGCCGTCCAGCAGGAAGAAGCCACGGAGCAGGAAGTCAACATTGTCACCAGGAGGCGACCACCACCCCACAACAAATGGAATTCCCGGGCCAGTGCCACTACCACAAGCGGTTTGGCAAAGATGCCCAGAACTGCCTGCTGCCCTGTTCATTTGCCTGTTCAAAAAACGGGGAGGCGGTGGCCAGCAGGACAGACCGCCAAGGCAGCTGAAAAACCCAGGGGCCCAGAATCACTAGGCTTCTACGTCTGCGACACCGTCTTTGGCAGGATTATGCTAGTCGACACGGGGTCCATGAGATCGATCTTCCCAGCATCCAAGGAGGACCTCAAATAGGAACCGGATCCGGCTGCCCTCCTGACAGCCGCCAACGGATCCCCCATCCTCTCCTACAGCACCAGGCCCTGTCGATCTCCATCCTTGGCCGGAGTTATTCCTGGGACTCCGTCATCGCAGACGTAGGGACCCTGCTCCTGGGTGCTGATTTCCTTGTGCACTTCGGGCTGGCAGTTGACGTCGGGCAGAAGCGCCTCCTCGACACCGACTCCTGTCGGTCCCTCCCGATTGGCAACGGGACCCAAGGCGCCGCCAGGTATTCGATATCATTCACGGCCTCTCACATCCCTCTGGCAGGACAACGGCAAGCTGCTGTCAAGGAAGTTTGTCTGGCACAGAGTGCAGAAAGATGCCAAGTCCTTGGCGAAACAGTGCCTGCAGTGCCAAACCAGCAACGTGGGACGTAACACACGGTCCGGGGAAGGCGAGTTCCCTCAGGCAGAGCGGCGCTTCGGCCACATCCACATCGACGTCGTCCGGCCCCTTCCCCCATCCCAGATATCTCCTGACGGTGGTAGATCGCTCAACGCGGTGGCCTGAAGCCACACAGATGCAAGAAGCCACCACCAGCGCTTGTGCCCGAGGCCCTGCTTTCCAGCTGGGTCAGCCGCTTCGGCGTCCCGGACCACATCACAACAATCCTGTCCAAGTTATGGTCCACCCTGGCTCGGCTGCTAGGAACAACGTATCACACCACCCCGGCTTACAACCTGGTGGCCAGTGGCCTGGTCAAGCGGTTTCACAGGTCCCTGAAGGCGTCTCTCATGGCCTGCTGCACCACCGAGGATTGGGAATATCAGCTTCCGTGGGTCCTCCTTGGTTTGAGAACCGCTCCCAGGGCCGACGGTGCCCCGTCCGCAGCTGAGAAAACCTACAGCGAGTCCCTCGTGGTCTCGGGCGAACTTGTGACAGAAGATCGCCACAGCCTATCAGTGCAGAGGCTCCATGATGTGGTCGGCAAGTTCGCCCCCTGCAAGCGTACATACACCGACAGGTCGGCCACTTTCACACTGCCGGGGCTGGCATCCACCACTCACGTCTTCGTCAGGAATGACGCCATCCGCCCGCCACTGACCAGGCCCTACAGGGGCCCCTTCCGCATGCTGGAGCGGAACAACAAGGCGTTCCTGCTTGCACTTCCCGGGAGGAACAATTGGGTTTCAATAGACCAGGTAAAGCCTGCCCTCCTGGAGGACGACGCAGACGTCACCGCAGCATACCCCCTGCCCAGCCACCCTTCGCCGCAACCGGCCCCCCGCAAGCAGCGGGTGCGCGGCCGCCCCAGAAAAAGGCCGCCCTCACCCACAGTCAGGCAGCCTCACGCACAGGGTGCTCCCCCATTGCTCTCCCGCAGCCATGGCACCCTTCAGCGCCCCAGCAGATACGCAGACTGATCAGACGTGTCCCACGTCCTTGGGGGGGGAGTATTTGTAAAGCCACCTACAGAGCCATCAGCGGAGTCTCCATTGAACGTGTCATTCGTTAAGTCTCCGCTGAGCAAGTTTTCTATGGTGGCGTCCCATTTTCTTCGCCTATACAATTAGTCACGCCTAACATGCCAGGTCACGCGATTTAAATCATTTGAACTATGTATGTATTTTGTTCACCTGTTGTCAACTGTGTATCTTGTATTTCTTCGTTCGCAGGCATCAAGATTATATCCATATTGGAATTCCGTCTGTTTTTATATTGTAAATTGTACTTGCTCGCTGTAAATTATTGTTAATTATTATCGACCTCAGGTCACACACAATCTCATTGTCCTTTCGCAGCACAGCGCCAGCCTGCCGCTATATAAACTGCCTGGATCTCGAATAAAGCAGCAGTTCTCTTTTACCTGCTCGTTTTTTTGCACCTCTTACATATCCATCAAGCGAAGTTTGCACTGCCTGAGTAAATAAGTAAAATTGTAAATGCACACTAGCAGGTTTCTTCTTTTTGAAATACTTCTTACTTTGGCTATGTTAGGTAATAGGTTGTCTTGCCAATATTAACGTGTCCTATTACCGTTCACATCTTACATCTTACTCTGATAAGTATGGTTAGATTACGATTTTTTTTTTCTTTTATATAATCCCTTGCAAAAGTGTATTTTGTGTAGAAAATTTTTTGTTATATTTCCTAAATAAATTATTCCCTGACTAAATTATTAACTTTCTTTTACCTGTTGCATCAAATCCTATACCTAGTTTCCCCTTAATATTGAAGTATATATTTTTTTTTCTGAGTTTTGCGAGTATGGTAATGCGTGAGACAAAGTATTTTGCTAAGTGGAGCAGATGAGGCAGGCGTTATTGTGACATCACACAGGTAAACAGCAACAACCAGGTTTTAAGATGGCGGCTACTGGCTCACAGGCAACCCATTCTCAAAATGTCAGTCAGGTCACGTGACCACACAGCTGATGGCTCAAAACACAACGCCTTACTGGAAGAAAGTGTGGGAGACCGACTGGTGGAGGAGTACACAACCACTCACCTTCGTGATGTTATTGCAATAAAAAGCTTATGTAGGAATGCAAATTTTAACTTAAAATACCACAAATGCAAGTTATTTTATGTTATAAAGATGGAAAACGAATTTGTTACGATATTTTTTTTTTCTTTTTCGGCGCCAAAATTAGATCCCACAGATGTTCACCATACTTACTAAGGGGCCCTTCATGATACAAAGGAATGGACCCGTGACGTCCTTACTGGCCTGATTTACGTGAATGTAAAAGGATAATTATGAAACTAACACTAATACAGTTCATTTGCGATATTAATGGCAAGGAAATTTGATATGATTTCGCATGAGGGAAAGTAATTCACTTCGTAATGCTCAATCAGGGGCCTTCTCTCTAGGGCTGACACGGTTGCTGCTTTTTCCAAGAAATCCTAAGGACTTGTAATTTGTCCATCTTATCCTACAAGAGAAGTGCTAGGCACACGCCTTCCCAATACTGTCATGCAATAGCTAACTAGCTAAAAAATTAATATCATGCATTAATCATTGGCCAGTGAATAGCAAAATATTAAATCTTGACTTGGTAACTTATTACAACCTTGACTGGTATGCGGCTATGGTTCGGTATTCGAACACGGTAAATGTTTCCTTATTATTGTAAATTGTAAATTATAGTTGCTCTCATTTAATGCACACTTTCCTACCTACTCTTCTCATTATTACAACATTGGTATTCTTAATATTACTCACCTTGGCCTGTCTCCTTGTTTGGGAGAATTTAGCATGAATTAATATGATCTGACTTTTTACCTTTGAATGAATTCGTATTTGATTTGATTCCAAGTTCTTTATCACTGTTAATTAAATTTATTGAAATATGAATGACTTCCTTAACCCAAGACCCACGTAATCCTATCAATTAAGGCTGAAAGTTGCCAAAAAAAAAAAACAGACAGTTAACATAATTAGATTGGTCGCCAGTTGAGACTAGGTTACTGGATATACATCAATTTGTTCTGAACACATGAATTAAATCAACAACATTCTTAAACAACTAGTTCAACAGAAAAATAAAAGCTAACTGGGATCTTACAGGAGCTAATAACAGCTCCAATTCTGTCCCACTTCGGACACAAGATATTTCAACATAAATTAGTGGATGGCACAAAGGCTGGGGGGCCTCTTGTGACACGTCGATAAGCAATTTAAAGTGTGTGAACTCAGGACAGTGGGATGCTAATCCTTCTCCAAACAAGATTTTGTCCAGGTTTCAAGGTGTGCCCAATTCTGGAAGAGACGTATCCAGATAACAATTCGATGTCAAAACCTCTCACTTAATTGACTGCAAGGGATGAATCTTAGATCAAGAATACTGCGTTAACACCATGGAGGATAATTTATGCAACTTCACTAGGCAACAATAATTGTACTTCATATATTTGATGTCATAAATGGGGTATGGTTTTACTAGGATTTTCCTTAGTCAGTGACTGTTTAAGAGAGAGAGGGAAACTTGAAACATAACACAATAGCATGAGGACTAAAGGGAAGAACTGGGAGTAATTGTCATCTTCAGACTTACCGCTGGAATAGATAACGCAGTGATCAATTGCATCAGAAGCCCTGGGTCTGTTGAAAAGGCAATTTCCCCAGCTGTCCAACAAAAGATGGAAGAACAGAGGGGAGGCTATGAGAGATGCTTGATATGGGTGGTCCCTATGAAGGGTGCCTCCAGACTCCCGAGCTGGGTCAAAATGGCGTGGGTGCTTGCTTGCTTCAAACCTTCCTCCACCAGACCATCTTGGCTAGGTCGCAGGTAGCGTCTGAAAAATGACAAAACCTCGCCAGTACAAAGGTCATACAAAAGTTATCTTAAGTTACAATCTAGCTAAGGGTGGTCCTAGCAAAACCTACCCTGTCAAATACACCTCTAAACTAAACTTTCTACCTTCTCCTGACGGTTGGCGCTTTTGGGAAAACAACCCTGCTCGCTTGCTTCCCTCCTTAGAATGCTTTACAAAGAGAAAGCTTTGGTTTTTTCTTTTTATATTTCTACTAAATCAAGGAAGAGAGGTCGAACAGGGGGAATATTTATAATAATATATATATGTTCGTGTGTGCGTGCCAGCACGTATGTGTGTGTGTGTGTGTCAGGGAATAAATATGACATGAAGGACAAAACACAAAATTTCAATGATACTGTAAATGAGTCATTTCACTGTCCATGTTGGGTCATCTGTAAGCAGAAATACCAAGAATTAACGAGCCAGAGCTAATTCCACCAGAAGACATGATGATAACTCAGCCTGACTATTAATAGAGACAGTTGCCAAGCCATAGTTTATACACGTACACACATGCATGCTGTGTCATAGGACTATTGTGATAACCTAACAAAGAGGGTTTTTCAGCATTTTTTTTTTTTTCGAAAGCAAAGTCCGAGGCTCAGCTGATTGGATTGTCGCCCACAGACAGAGTTACATAGAAGTAAAGACGCCGCGTGATCAAAGAGTGATCGGTGGCAGTATTACGGGAACAGGTGAAGAAAATGAATGTCGCATTCTTAATGAATTTGTTCATATCGTTTCTCTTATAAATACGACGTTAAGGAATTGGCCGCAGATTAGCATGGAAATTCCGTCGTGAATAATGGGCTGACGATTTGTGCT
>NC_089791.1:68087655-68112655 GCF_040412425.1 Macrobrachium rosenbergii
ATATGTCAGCAAGGGATAGTAGTGGATATAATAATACAGTAGCTTGCATGAAGAGATATGACGACAGCGTGACTGAAGCGTGCATCGTAAGAAAATGTATAAATTCAGTATGCTAGCTATTTCTGAAATCTATGAATAATGACAGACTAGCAACCTATCATAGAACGGCAGACAACACGACATTTCAAAAAGAATGAAGTTATGCAAAAGTAAATCTAATGCCTAGAGGAATTAGTTTATCACTCAGAATCTGCAAATGCCATAGCCATCTCCCATGAGGAATGAGGAAAAGTAAAGTCCTCACAGAAAAAAGGAGCAGATGACCGACATAGTTAATAAATGTGCGTGTCCAATAGGAAGCAGAGAATCCCTCAGATTTAGCGATGTTGATCACATTACCACAAGTCTGCAAAGATGTTTACACCATTTACACTTCCAAAGCTTTGCAAAACCCACAACAAAGGACCGAATATGTCTCATTATATCTGAGACCATTTCATTTTCGTTGCAAAAATCGCAAGTAAACGTGCAAGCACTAAGTGAATATATTTTACCCTCAGCATGTAGACATTCAAACAGTTGACAGATAGCTGAAGGCACCCCTCGATACGCCCAACCGCATAGGACACAGACAAAGGAAAATTGCTAATAATGCCTAAGACATCCTACGCTACGTCCCACAGTAAAGGCTTCGAAGAGAGAGAGAGAGAGAGAGAATAACTTATCAGCTAGTATATATAAATTAAGAATCGCACCAAATTTCCCATACGTCTCAGCGAAACTGACTTCATAGAAAAACAGTGCACTAGATACGCCTTGATAAAAACAATACTGATGTGACAACTGAATGAGTTTGTGATATATTAAATAAATTCAAGAGTGTCGTTTTAAAGCTTTGCATTTTTTCGCCTGAAGGAAATAAATCATACATTATTGTCTCTGAGCTCAAACGGTTTTTATTCTTAATAATAACATATTTTTATTTGAATGCATGCTTCTGCAAACATACAAATATTCTCATGTATGTATATGATGTTAAACTGCCTAGGAAAAATAACAGTGTAAGGGTATATATATATATATATATATATATATATATATATATATATATATATATATATATATATATATATATATATATATATATATATATATATATATATATATATATATATATATATATATATATATATATATATATATATATATATATATATATATATATATATATATATATACATAGATAGCCAGATAGATAGATAGATAGATATATATTATATATAAATATATATATATATATATATATATATATATATATATATATATATATATATATATATATATATGAAAATAAGAAAGGCCCATAAAACACTATTTAAACATTGAAACCATATATTTCGGGCACTTGTTTCTGTGCCCTGTTCACTGGTAGAATATGGACAGGTGGAAAGTTACAATGGTATATATACAAAAACATGAAGGTGTGGCCTTAGGCCTCCGATGTTAAGGAGGTGGCGATTCTTAAGAAGGAGGAGAATGACCAAATTCCCTAGTGGTTTTTGGCCTCATTAGCTCCCGTTTGGCGATGGATCTGGCGGTCGCGTTTCTTGGGTCATCTTCTTCAAGATGGGTCTGAGGATTAAGGTGTCGATGGCGTCCGATTTCCAATGTCCTCCTGACAGGTTCATATTGTTGGTTTGATTGATGATAGCAGATTCCAGCATCTTTCTTTTGTACGGACAACTACTCTTGAAAACCAACTCCGCCCCCTCCAGTTAATGACATGCCCTGTATTTCTAATATGTAGGAAAATTCCCGAACTCTCGAAGCGTAACGTACTGATCTTTTGTGCTCTGTTATTCTTTGCGAGAGGATCTACCTGTCTCGCCTACGTAGATGTCATGACAATTACTACGGTATCTTGTAAACTCCGGCTTCTTCCCTTTTGTTATTTAAGTATACGTTAACGAGCGAACTCCGATGGATTTGGGATAATGGAAAATGAAAGGATTATTAGAACTGAGTTGCTCCGGTGGCCTTTTGGATGTTTTCATCGTATGGAAGCTTTATTTTGTTGTTGAAATCTATTTGTCTGTTGTGAGTGGGACCTCTGTAGTATATTTTATTCCTTTATTAATAGCCCTCTTGATAATGTGTGGTGGATAGAGCAGTTGCGTTAGGTGTTGGCGGATCGTGTTAAATTCTTGATCCAGGTACTCATTTGAACATATCCTAAGTCCTCTGAGGAATAGGTTGCACCCTACCATGATTTTTACGGAGACGTCGTGGTAGCTTAAGAAATTAATGTAGGAGACAGCGAAGGTGGGTTTTCTATATACTGTAAATGCATACCTGTTCTGTTTTCTTATGATCAGTACATCTAGGAACGGCAGTTTTCCGTCCTTTTCCCATTCTGTTTTAAATTTTATGGTCGGAACTAGCGAATTTAGCCTATTAAAAATTCATTAAAGTCCCCCAGCTATTGTCCCAGAAAGTAAAGATATCATCTACGTATCTAAGCCAGATCATATTATGGGGTTTGATAGACGACAAAAGTTCTGTTTCGAAATACTCCATGTACAAGTTTGCTAGAAGGGGTGATAGGGGACTTCCCATGCTACAGCCAAATTTTGTTTGTAAAATTACCATTGAAAGAAAACACGTTGTTAGTTACACAGAGGTTGATAAGTTTTAAGTTTTATCTATGCCAAGAGGAAAATGGTCTTCATATGGTTGTAACTTCCTCTCTAAGAAAGACAACACGTCGGCAATCAGGACTTTAGTAAATAATGAATCGACGTCTAGACTGAGCAGTTTAATGTTGTTTGAGGGGATGTTTAAACTATTTAAATCTTGGAGTTTCATTCGCTCTAAAACCTGGTCCCGAGTAATCTTAATTTCCTAGTTGCTTTTGATAAACATTTTGCAAAAAACAACTATGACAAGAAAGAGGCATGTCTCAAAGGCATTTTGCTAAATGTCTTGGAGCAAAATAACAACAAAAATTCGCTCCCGAAAAGATTCCAAAATGCATTAGTTAGCTTAAGAAAAGGGGATATCATCATCACAAAATCTGACAAAGACGGGAAAATAGTTCTGTTAGACAAGGAGACATACATCAATAAAGTTCAAGAACTTCTAAACGATGCGGAGACCTATGACAAATTAACGAAAGATCCACAACAAATATTGCTGCTCAGTTTAACAAATCAGTTAGAACCATAGGGGCAATAAAAAAGACATAGAATTACTAGAGACATTCAAGGTAATCAACCTCTCTCCCTATTTTACGGCCTCCGAAAACACATAAAGATGGGATTCCTTTACGCCCCATAATATCTAGCAGGGGCTCTTTCATGTACAAATTATCAAAATGGCTCATGGACTTGTTATCACCCTTTCTAGGAACCTTCTCATCCTCCCACGTCAAACATGCAGAGGATTTCATACAAAATTTAATAGTTTAAACATCCCCTCAAACAACATTAAACTGCTCAGTCTAGACGTCGATTCATTATTTACTAAAGTCCTGATTGCCGACGTGTTGTCTTTCTTAGAGAGGAAGTTACAACCATATGAAGACCATTTTCCTCTTGGCATAGATAAAACTTTAAAACTTATCAACCTCTGTGTAACTAACAACGTGTTTTCTTTCAATGGTAATTTTACAAACAAAAATTTGGCTGTAGCATGGGAAGTCCCCTATCACCCCTTCTAGCAAACTTGTACATGGAATATTTCGAAACAGAACTTTTGTCGTCTATCAAACCCCATAATATGATCTGGCTTAGATACGTAGATGATATCTTTACTTTCTGGGACAATAGCTGGGGGACTTTAATGAATTTTTAATAGGCTAAATTCGCTAGTTCCGACCATAAAATTTAAAACAGAATGGGAAAAGGACGGAAAACTGCCGTTCCTAGATGTACTGATCATAAGAAAACAGAACAGGTATGCATTTACAGTATATAGAAAACCCACCTTCAACTGTCTCCTACATTCATTTCTTAAGCTACCACGACGTCTCCGTAAAAATCATGGTAGAGTGCAACCTATTCCTCAGAGGACTTAGGATATGTTCAAATGAGTACCTGGATCAAGAATTTAACACGATCCGCTAACACCTAACGCCAACTGCTCTATCCACCACATTTATCGAGAGGGCTATTAATAAAGCGAATAAAATATACTACAGAGGTCCCACTCACAACAGACAAATAGATTTCAACAACAAAATAAAGCTTCCATACATGATGAAAACATCCAAAAGTCCACCGAGCAACTCAGTTCTAATAATCCTTTCATTTTCCATTATCCCAAATCCATCGGGAGTTCAAGCTCGTTAACATATACTTAAATAACAAAAGGGGAAGAAGCCGGAGTTTACAAGATACCGTGTAGTAATTGTCATGACATCTACGTAGGCGAGACAGGTAGATCGCTCTCGCAAAGAATAACAGAGCACAAAAGATCAGTACGTTACGGCTTCGGAGAGTTCAGGGTAATTTTCCTACATATTAGAAATACAGGGCATGTCATTAACTGGAGTGGGGCGGAGTTGGTTTTCAAGAGTAGTTGTCCGTACAAAGAAAGATGCTGGAATCTGCTATCATCAATCAAACCAACAATATGAACCTGTCAGGAGGACATTGGAAATCGACGCCATCGACACCTTAATCTCAGACCCATCTTGAAGAAGATGACCAAGAAACGCTGTAACCGCCAGATCCATCGCCAAACGGGAGCTAATGAGGCCAAAACCACTAGGGAATTTGGTCATTCTCCTCCTTCTTAAGAATTGCCACCTCCTCCATCGGAGGCCTAAGGCCACACCTTCATGTTTTTTGTATATATACCATTGTAACTTTCCACCTGTCCATATTCTACCAGTGAACAGGGCACAGAAACAAGTGCCCAAAATATGGTTTCAACGTTTAAATAGTGTTTTATGGGCCTTCTTATTTTCATATTACACTGTAGTATTACAGGAAAAAGACATTCATATATATATATATATATATATATATATATATATATATATATATATATATATATATATATATATATATATATATAATATAAATATATATATATATATATATATATATATATATATATATATATATATATATATATAGATAGATAGATAGATAGCCAGATAGATAGATAGATAGATATATATATATAGATAGATAGATAGATATACTGTATGTATATATATATATATATATATATATATATATATATATATATATATATATATATACATATAATTGCTCACCACTTATTTTGCAATATATTTATGTGAATTATTGCTTTTGTGAGGATGTTGCATCCTTTACAGAACATCATTTATAAAGAAAAATCCAAACATTCGAAAATCAGTATCATTACCGAAGTTAAATTAATTGTTTGACCCAGCCATGAAATATAGTCTCTCAGCAGATATTAGTACATGTGAAGGGTTACAAACTTTCAAAGAAACATCAAACTCTATTGTATGCAACTTATCAAAGTGTACTTAATTGCCCAACATTTCAGATATTAATTCTGAATTTGTTATAAATATTTGCAAAAAGTGTTACATCCAAGATAGTGCAAGGTTCATTTCCTCGGAGACTTTTGATGTAATTTGTTTGATTAATAAATCATTTGGCATAAAAACCTCAAAGAAAAACACGCAGATTTAACTTAAAGGATCAAAATGAATTTAAGCTGGATGCCAGATTATGACAGAAATATAATAAAATTGGCTATTTATTTAGCTTAGTTTGTGAATGAGCCTAAGTTCTTGGCGGTAATAACTGGCTTTGTAAGTTTCAGAACGTTTGATGACTTACACAATATTATACACACACACACACACACACACACACACACACACATATATATATATATATATATATATATATATATATATATATATATATATGTGTGTGTGTGTGTGTGTGTGTGTGTGTGTATAGATAGATAGACAGAGAGACAGATAGATAGATATAACTAAGCGGTAGAAACGACAATACTAATACAATACAATGGCTCCATCGAGCATAACTTCTGACAGTAGGCAATCAACTTTTGCAGTCTGACGTCTTTCCTTCGTTCACCTCCTCCACCTCTCTACACCTACATCACCTTCTTTAATGTTCCCCTTCAGAGACTTCTTCTGTCCAGGACACTCTTCTCAGGCATTTCTTTTGCTTTGATGCAGTCAGAATCGGTCTAAAGAGGTCCTCCATCTTTTGTCTTTCTATTTTGTATTTCTTCGTGGAGTGTTTTCATTGTAATTCAGCCGTCATCCATTCTTTCATTGTGTTTCTGCCTTATATTAAGTTTACCAAGTACTTAAAGCAGAGGTACTCCAGCTTAGAGCGGGTGAGACTAGAGCCGTGCTTGAAACGTGAAGTCGTATGATGCGTGAAATCAGAATGCACCATGGGGCCACTTTTAGTAAGCAGAACTGGCTCTGAGATTAACCAAATGGAAAATATAACGGTGACATTACATACGGTATTTGAATTGATTTTTATCAGTTAACGGGTGTAAATTAAAAGCAGTCACTTTCGATAACGTATAGTCAGAATTATTTTTTTCCTCCACTGATGTGCACGACCAATAATGACTCGGTCCAAGGGAAACCGAGCATGTCTGCAACAGGATTTGATTTAAAAAGCGAAAATTCATGTGAAACACGACTTGGATGCTTACGTCAATTGTTAGCATGGCCCTGTATCTTGAAATAAAATCGTCTTATTTTTTTTATTTTGCTAGTATGAAATGGGTAACATAACCTGGTGAAACATACTCACTTGTTCGGAATAGCAAGAACAACAGATGGAAAATACTTGCAAATGAACAGCCAAATAATTAAAGACAGGCAACGAAAATTTTGTTTATAAAGTAAGGGAGGCTTCATTATTCTGTGCTTTTGTGATATGGCCCATACTCAAATACTGCCAATTACACAGTTATACCCAAATCTACACATTTCAGGCATCAGATTTCTCTAATAGTTATAGTAGGTAGAAGAATAAATCGTGCAAGGAATGGGGATGTCTTTGGTTAAGGCAATGTATTCCAAATTTTCTCAAATTTATAAAGAGTTTGATAGAAATTACTTTAGAGCTTCAGTTATATACTTGGAGAGGGAGTTATAAGGAAGACGAAGACTGCTTCGACTGAAGAGGCGTAGTTTATTTTTACTTGATCATTTGTAGATGAGAAAACGGGAAGCGATCCTCATGTCAGCTGAGTAAGGAAACCTGTGGCTGGAAAAATCCCCAGTTGATGTAAAAATTAGTCATTTCCGACGAGAATGAAAACTATAATTTTAAGGGCACAGAAAATAGAGTAAAGCAAGTATTTTAGCATATTCAGAAAATCATCCCACTTTTTATGGAAAATAGGCTTTTTATGAATATCGGAATCCCTGAATAGTGGCGATTTTGACAATGTTTTGTTTTTATTGTTTACGTTACATTACATAGCTTTTTCGATTAGCCTCAGCAAACGTATTTCACTCTTCATGGAATATTTTCTTGAATATGATTTATCTATTTATTTTGATTTTCATTCCGTTGTCTACAATAGATGATACCCCCTTATATTTACTTATCTCCTAAGGTTATCTCATTTGCTGTTAAACCTTATAAATATATTTACATCATATATATATATATATATATATATATATATATATATATATATATATATATATATATATATATATATATATATATATATGTTACAGGGAACAGAATCAACACTTTTTTTTGAAGTGTACGTAGCGTGATCTTAGCGATCTACTTCAGGAAAAAGACGTAAAAAGGTTCAACCCATGATCACACTCGCATTTTTTTCCCCTCTCTCTCTCTCTCAGCCTCTCTCTCTCTCACCGTGTATCGACTCTCTCTCTCTCCCTGACCTCACTCATTCTCACCAAAGCAATTAAATGGACTATTTAAAGAAACACAATCGTTCCTACAAAAATAGGTTTATTATTCAAATAACCCAACAAGAAATTAATAAAACAAAGCAAAAATTAAAATGCATAATAAATGAATTATCGAGTCAGATAACTAAACTCTAAACTGCAAAGCACTGGTTAAAGAAGTCTTATTATGGCTAATAGCCTAGAAATACCCAAAATCTCACATACTCACAAATCAATAACTAAAAGTCATGTCAAAAAACAGTCTACCACATAAAGAGATTGACATTGCAAATGATTTGCATGTCCTTTTTCTCAAACTCCCAAGTCCACAGACATCTGTCGAAAGAATTAAACATGATAGAAAACTCCCAAAAATATATGAAATACAAGACACAATAATGGAAAGTGTAAAATGCATAGCCAAGATATGGCAAACGTAACACAACAAAATAATAATATAAAAGAGGTATGAATATTCATATTAAATTTCCCACACCAGTTCACAAGTACATAATGATCAGAAAGTCATGGTAAAAATCACAAGTTCAATTTTCTCCCATAAAAACAGAGATTTGAAACTCTACCTTATTTGCCGATTTTCAAAGCCTGGAACCACTCCAAAGTTATGACTGGCCAACTGCAGTTCTATCACGTTATTGAACGATCAAACTCACTTTTAGGGCAGATTTTGGCATAATCTAGATCAAAGTAACGCACATACTCACGAATATACATATCGCTTCGGAGATCACCTGATCTCCAACATTGCTGAGCTTCTCGCGCAAAGAGCTGAGGAATCAAAATATGCACTGTTTCAGCAATCTTGCATCAAACCTCTCTCCCTAGTTTGCTCTTACACCGATCTTCCACGATAACATCTTAAAGCATTGAAGCTATGAAATGCATATATGAAATATATATATATATATATTAAATATATATATATATATATATATATATATATATATATATATATATATATATATATATATATATATATATATATATATATATATATATGTATATATATATATATATATATATATATATATATATATATATATATATATATATATATATATATATATATATATATTTTCTACGAATGTCCGAGGATACTTACTTGATTCTGGGCGGCAACGGATGAACGCAGGAAGTTCCTTATATTTATTACCCATCTGACTCAATATTAGGACAATTCACAGACAAACAAGGGAAAATCTGTGGCTTAGGGCCTTTTTCATGTGAGGGAAAATTACATAAACTCAAGGGTTCTCTTAACTAATTATATTTACATAACAAACACAGATCAGAAGAACGATGAATTACTGGCCAGGTAATAATAAGGGCCTGCTAAATGAATGAATTCTACACAGAATAAATATTCTACGCCAATGATGTCTTCATAACAGGAAACATTGCAGTGGGGGTAGAAGGGGGACAGCACATGGATAGAGCCGAGGGATTCCACAGTCGAGGCCTATCTGCAGTATATGTAAGACAGTCACTTGCAAGAATAATAAAATGCTCAAAGGAAACTGAGGAATGCACAGATGGTGCCAAACAACTCAGCTCAACACTAAATGCATAATTACATTAACACTGAATGCTCCAACACAAATTACTGAAGGTGATTGCGCAGTGGAAAATAAATAAAAAATCAGACAGAGAAATAACAGGAATCGTGACTGACTAAGTACCTTATTCTGGTACATTACCTTCGTCAAGCTGTAGGTGTCCTTGATCGATAGGGTTCTGGCAATGGAGAAGGGAATTAACATGCCACTACAAAGGTATACTGGTTCGAACTTTGGGGTCGAAGACGTGGAAGTTCAAGGGTCAGGTAAGGTTAAGGACGTCTGTCCTCGGTGGTGTTCTGTGCTTGTCTCTCTCTAGATTTCCGTTGCATTGCCTATAAATAACCTTCGGAGATTACTCATCACGTCCAACATAGGTGGCGCAAAGGTCAGTCTTTGCCACTTTTTCTATATAGGCAGCATGGCATCAGGTAACCTTCGTGGAGGGTTTAAACCAGGGCAGGGCACCAACTTTCTCTTTTTGGCTCCGCCCTTGCCTTGCTTGATGCCGAGAAGGTACGACGGTAACCTGGAAAACAAGGCCTTAGGCAGTCATTTGGACAGACAGAAGGGTTAGGCTTAACCATTTTGGGGAATGAAGGAGAGAGTTTATGAAGGGGCTAGTGGAAACCCACAGTTCTAGTAATTAAAAAAAGTTAAATTAATTTTATTTCTTTCTCTGCTATGCTATGGATGCAAAAACAGGTGAGGTGGCTTGGAGAGAGGTTCCATTCATTGAAATATATATATATATATATATATATATATATATATATATATATATATATATATATATATATATATGTATATATATATATATATATATATATATATATATATATATATATATATGTATATATATATATATATATATATATATATATATATATATATATATACACACATATATATACATGTATATACATGTATATACACACACATATATATATATATATATATATATATATATATATATATATATATATATATATATATATATATATATATATATATTGTTACATGGGTCGGTCGGTTATTTACTTTAATAATTACTTTATTGGAGTTATATCTCCTTGCTTTACATAAGACCCACGTAATTCTGCCAGTTAAGGCCAAATAAAGCTCTAAAGGACAGATAATGAAATGGATTAGGTCGTCAGCTTAAAACTAGTATTTTATTGCACAACCATGTGGATTAATTAATTAATAAACTTACTGGAAAACTAGTTTCAACAAAGTAAAATAAAAGTAAATGGATTATATACCGGAGCTAACAGCAGCTCAAAATATTATTCCAGATCAGGAGAGATACCTCAATGCTAAATGTAATGATGGCAACAGATTTAATAGGCATCTTCAATCGCTTTTATAAGGCAGCTGGATCCAGCGAACGTTGAACTGTGGCTTCTTGGCACTGATGATGCGGATTCTTCTCCAAGCAAGAGGGAATGTCCAGGTTCAAGGTATACACACATCTGGAAAATAAGTATCCAGATACAATCTTGCATAAAAGAAGCTCTCACTCGTCATTAATTAATCACAAGGGATGAACCTTATATCAAGAATAGTACTTTTAAAACCATGGAGACAACACTGAATGCACTTAATATACAACTTCATAAATGGGATATGCTTTACTAGGGGTTCTTAATCAGGGACTGCTTAAGAGATGAAAATTTGAACAAGGAAAAGGAGAGATTCGGTTGAAGTGAAAGAGAACTGAGGGTAATTGTCACGATCCGACTCACCACTGGGGTAGATAATGCAGTGATCAGTTGCATTAAGATTCCTTGGTCTGGTTGGAGTAACAGTCATCCCACGTAAGGATGACAAAGGAAGAGAAACAAGGTTTGCTCAGAGAGAGACCTGAGCGCAACCGGTCGTGATCGAAGCTGCTGAGAGTCTGGCTGTTGAGTTAACTTTGGTCACTTGGCTTCACGTTCTCCCCCAAAAGCCTACTTTGGGCTTGGCCACGGGTCTTGTCTGGAAAATGACAAAAGCTCACCAGTACACAGGTCAAAGGAAAGTAGGTTTTGGGAACAGTATATCTAAGGTCTAGCCTAGCAAAACCAATCTCTTTTTATGACACTCTGAGCCAAAATTTCCATCCGTCGGTCGGCTGGCTACCTTAGTTTGAAAACATCTGCTTCCTCCTACCTTACTCTTTCTCTTGAGAGCAATCTACATTGTCTGCCTAGCTTTAATAGAAACTTAATTCATTATTCTACTAAAAGGCAAGGAAGGAGGTCAAATATTTAAATATATTATAATATATATATATATATATATATATATATATATATATATATGTATGTATGTATGTATGTATGTATGTATGTATGTATACACTCACATACATATATATATATATATATATATATATATATATATATATATATATATATATATATATATATATATATATATATATATATAAAAAGATAGAGAAAGAGATGGTGCAGAAGGTAGGTTTGCAGTGGCTGAAGTGCAGGAATGTTTTCGGAAATGGTCTTGATTGGTTGAAAGAAATAACATTGAAAGGATGGTGGTCATGGGTATACTTGAGAGAGGAGAAAATGATGGGGAAATAATGTGTTATATTTTCTAATGCAAAGTAGATATTGTAACAGCAACCAAAAGTCACCATTAGATTCTAAATATATATTTCAGCCTACAAAGCGTGGAACGATTAAACGCTTGGGTATGATGGTGAGGGTGGGACTATTCAACAGACAAACGTGTGAATGAGCAAGAAAAGATTTTCTCTCATCTTCATGGTCATGTGGATAGCGTTACCTCATTCTGATATTCCGGATGCAAGTTCGAATCTTCCACGGTCGTCAGAATATCTTCAATTGCATCTTACGTTTTGTGGTAACAAGTGTATCCAAACTGTCAAGAAGCCGAGAAGATAGGAGGAAATTGTGGTTATTACAGTTATACATATACGTACATACATACATGTATATATACATATATATATATATATATATATATATATATATATATATACATATATATATATATATGCATACATATATATGTACATATATGTATGTACATATATATATATATATATATATATATATATATATATATATATATATATATATATATAAACATATGTTACAGTCAACACGCAGTAATCAGTCATTACACGTAAAGACTGAAATTTCAGTTATCACGCGTAATGCACTTAGGGGACATTTGATCCCCCCAGGAGCTAGTACTAAACACGGCAAAACAGTGAGTCACCTACACTGTTTCGCCGGGTTTAGTACTATTCCTGGGTGGTCAAATGTATTTCATAAATGTTTAGTACTAGCTCCTGGGGATCAAATGTCCCTAAACCCATTACGCGTGATGACTGAAATTTCAGTCATTACGCGTAATGACTGATTACGCATGTTGACTGTAACATAATATATATATACATATATAATCGCCTTAGATAAGTTTTTTTTATTATTGAATAATTATATATTGAAAAATGTATGATCCACTTGTATACCATAGCAACGTTTTCACAGGCTGTCTTTTCCTCTCCGCATACACACTGCTGTACGTGTCTTCAATGACAGCTTAATCCAGTCTTTCCTAAGCCATCATTATTGGGTGACCAAAATCCTCTCAGTTGGTTTGAAGAGATCACTTATTTTAAAGAGCAAAATCTGCATTTAAACTAAAAGTATAATTTTTCCTAGTATATCGTTGATTTTTTTTTTTTTTTTTTTTTACGATTCTACCTTGAATAAAGACTTAAATATTCATGGTGCCCCATCTGTGTGTCCTCTCTTGACTGGACTGAATCAAGAATAATTTGTCAAATTAGCAATCCTGTCATCATTTCTCTCTTCACCGGAAATGTTCTCCCATGTCATCCTGTTATTGGTAACGCCCGTTAGGCCACCCATTCAGCTGTTTCTCTGCGTATATCATCAGTCGTTCCATTGCCCAGTGAGCAATGTTGTGACCCTCCATAGCTGAGCTATGGAATTTTTCACCATCTTCTCTTTACCATCTTTTCATGAGGAGCGCCAGAAAACTCAAGGTTACCTAATCTCTCCAGAGAAGATTCTAACATTTCCTTCTGAGTTAAAACCAACTCACTCTTCCTTCAACTCCCAACATCCGCCAATCAGTCTTCTCTCTTTGTATCTTCTCTTCTGTCCTACAGCAGAAAAGGAAGTCGTAGTTGCTGTGTTATTGGTTTTCTCTTGTAAAAACTAAAATTTGCACATGCTGTATTCCGTATACACATGAACATATGCATTTATAACTTGGCCAATATAATATGATGTCCAGAGTCCAATACATTAAAGAAATGTCAGTGCACTTCATAAAGTGAGCGATTTTCCTTGCTACAGCGTTTCACTTTAAAGAAGATAAGAGAGGGACCGAATAATGATACTAAACCCAAGATGTCTCTCATTACTGTGGTCGGATGATGTCAGTTCACAAACTCTCTCAGGATCTCGGCCTAATCTTGGACGGATGTAACAAGTTTGAAATGAATCCCTGAGAAGTTATTGCTTTTGCCAGCGGAGTTAGTTGGCCGGGCAAAGGAAGGGACACGCCGCTATTGACGAATCTCCCATTCGAAATCTTGCCTCTCCTATTTCGTAAAGAAATACTCCTGGTAGGAAGAACAACGTACCGAATCATATAGCATTCGTAATGGGAAAAATTCCACTGCTACTCCTACCGCGATCTATAGATCATCTAAGACGGGGCATTTGCGACAAAAATTCCCTATAAATTTATGTTATGCAAAAGTATCACATCCGCACCAGTCGACAGGTTTTTTTATTTTATTATTTTTTTTTTTCGTCTGATCGTGGTTTTTTGCCGGGGAACTTTTAGCATTTAGAATTCTTGTTGACTCCCTTTGATGCAATACGACTATTTCCTTTTATATTTCTTTCCAGGTCGTCGAATTTTACAGTTTGTTCATAACGCATCCAACGTCTGGCGTGTTCTTTCTTTTGAAGCGGACTCGCGTCAACCATTCCGATCATGCTAAAGTTCTCTCTGAAGTTATAATCTCACAGTAAGACTATTATGGAGAAAAATGAAAAAGAGAGTGAAGGATTACGAATATGATTTATACTCTTTCACCTGCACAAGGCTTATCAGGTAGCTTGGACTCCTGGGAGGTAAATCCGCGCCGCGAGCCATATCTCTCCAAGTGATTATTTTCTGGCGGTGAATAAGAACGAAAGAATTCGTTATTCATTTATGATTCTGATAAGCAGCCTTAGCTTTGCCAAGCGATACGAGGCGTTTGATGGCGAGCGTTATCCGAGGGAGAGAGAGCGTGTGTTGGACAGACAGACATACAGGCAGAGATAGAGACGCCACTCGGCGAGCGAATTGGTGAGTAGGATGTTCTAGGATCACTAGGTTTAGAAATTGGAAAAGTAGCTTTATCCTACACAAGGCTTTGCTCTTAGCTTTGCTCATTTGTTGCATCGTTTCCCTAAATCCTACCGCTACAATCAGTGAAGTTTGCGTCAGCTCAGATCTTCCTCACGAAAAGCTTTGGTTGGTCGATCGCTGCTGGATAGAGATTTGATCTTGAACTCTTCTGCGGCCGTGTACTTGGTTTAAAGCCGTATACAGAGTCAAGTCGAAGATGATAATGATAACATTTTCCAGACCCTCAAAGGATTCATTCTGAAATGAGAGGTGAGGGGGTCAGTTGAGCAAGATCAAGTTAAAGAAGCTGGACACCCAGGTAAGAACAGAATAAACAGAGCGGTTGGATATAAGATTAAAGCAATACAGCTCAAGCGAAGGCACACTGTAAGCGGTAGGCTAACCCTCTTTGCAGAGCAGTATTAGTAGTAGTAGTGGAATAGTGACGCTGATGACGATGATGTTGATAATACTGATAAAAATAAGATATTCAGTAATTATCGATGCGTGATGTCAATAAATCTAACCGTAAAATGTGGAAGCTCCGGTGGCCGGTAATAAGGTCACAGGAAAAAAAGTCACAGAAAAAAATCACAATTTTGGGTAAGAAAAAAGCCAAGGGAAAAAAAGTCACATCAATTTACAGTCTTGTGTGTATGTTTTTACGGTAATCCCCAACGGCCCTGTTTACTGAACACGTCGCAAAGGTGGACATTATCTAAGGTTAAAATTATGTGACATTATCTAAGAAAGATTAATGTGACTTTTTTCCTGTGACTTTTTTCCAGTGACTTTCTTTCTGTGACTTTTTTACCTGGATCTGAAGTTCCACCCGCCAAAGGCTGCATTTCTAACCCGTAGGCCAATCAGAGGCAAGCCATTTCCTGTCAGTTCCAAAACACAGACTGAGGTTGTAGTGGAGGGAGTAGTGATGACGACAATAACGGTGATAAAAAGTAGGAATCCGATCTCAGTGCATCAAAATTACTGCCTTTCTGTTAATGACCTTCACTTTCCTCAGTCATGACCTTGAGTCAGAGGTCAAATTCAGCTACAAAACCATCCATAAGGTCAGGCTTGGTAGTGTAATAAAGGAAAACCAGACAATTATGAGTACCTCTACAGTGCGTAAGAAGTCTGCACAAAGAATATTTCTGCCCAAAACTGTAGGTATAATGTTTTCCGACCACCGGGATATATGATAAAGTTATTAAAAATGCCAAAACTTCTGGTGCCTTTTAAGTGGAGCATTAGTTAAAAAGTTAAAAGAAAAAAAGTCGCAACACGGATGCGGCCCCGTTCTTCTAGGTCTAGTATGACTTCTCGAGATAAGTACCATTTGGTTGTATCAATAACAGCTCCACAGCCCTAGCTATGGAGAGTCTAGACCTTGCTACTGCCAACACGAACACGACTCCACATATAAGATTCTATTGCTTCGGTCGACGGCCCCGTCCAATCGGAGCATTCTTGCTGGGACGGTTGGTAGTGATAACCAGTGTTACATTTGGTTGCCACATCATTAATATTGACATATCACTAATGACCAGGGTGTCTATATAGCAGTTATTTTAAATTGCAGTGTTTGGGGTTATTCTAGATAACTTGGCTGTTATATCGTTAACATCACAGGACTATTATCTTACTAATGGTGAGTGTGTTTTTATAGTCACAGAATTTGTCTCATGCACAATGTCTATAAGACTTGATGTATTCGTTTTTAATGCTATCCATAAATATATAAAATTTCACGGCCTTCAGTAAATGCTTTTTATGTGGTTGTCAGTACCAGTAATCTAAATGAAATCTAATTCTACCACTTGCCACTAGGACTATAACTTGTCGCTGACAAATAATAAGTCTTGCTCCAAGCCATTCAACATGGAACATAATACCAACGCATAAATATTTAGAACTCAGATAAAAACAGAGTACGTGATGACTTAATTTTAGTTAGGGTCGAATTACATGACCTCTGTTATTCAGATTCATGCCACCGTGTTTGCAGGCAAAATCAACTTCCCCGTAGACAAGATACCTTGTTGGCTTGTACAAATAATTTCTATTTGGATCCACGCTGACAAATTTCAAAAGAACTTGCGCTTCTAAGCAAAACGTGAGTTTCCATTGAACAGCTTCACAAAATGTGCCTCATCGTATTCTTTAATTGCTGAGATAAGCTCGTCCAACGATCTGTGTGATTTCCAAACACTGCAACATTGAGAAGGCGCATGTATGTATCAGTTGAATTTATAGCACATCGTAAGGATCCGTATTTGTAGCCACTTTGAAAGAAAAATAAAAATGATGTTAAAGCAAATGTGGTTTTTTAGCATTTTTTAAATTCCTTGTTTATTGCAGTCAGACCCTAAATTGCAAGCCAAAGACTGATTCATATTTTCGTTCTCGTTGAATACAAATAGTTTTGAAATTATTTACTAAGCAAAATTAATACTTTGAATTTTTGCTAGAACACGTAAATTCCAAGCGGCCGTATCTGGAGCCATTAGGATGTCCTTAAATAAAGGCTCTCATAATTGGCTCAGTCCAGCTAGTATCACTAACCCGTCCAATTTGGTAAAGAATTGAATCTAAGAAGAGGGGGATAATAATAATAATAATAATAATAATAATAATAATAATAATAATAATAATAATAATAATAATGCATTGCCTTACACTCAAGATTCTTGGGTTCGATAATGATGCGAGGTCATTTTATTCTACTGTAAGTGTGATTGTGTGTTGTTCTCCATCGAATAATAATTATAAGAATGTCGAGACGAGAATGTGCTAGAATTGCTGAAATAATCCAGGTAACTCCTTCCTCTTCTGAACTTCACATCTTCTAAACCCCTCTAACCTAGGAAATGAAAATATTAGATCCACATTACACCAAAGTCTGGCCGGGGTGGAAAATGGTGCGTGGCCAGGGTGACTCAGCGGTTAGAGCAAGCAAAGCCTTAGGAGCTGCCATGTTACCAATTTAGGAAATTATCATGAAGCACAAGCAGCAGGAGATTTTTCATTAAAGTTCTGGAACTCGTTCTTATTTGTCTTAGCTGATGAGGAAGGAGTAGCATTTTCCGATAATGATGATTATGAAAATGATACCATCCCTTTTAAATACCCTCACAAAATCCCTTGTACTTTAAAAGCGATAAGATCTTTGTTTTATCAAGATAAAATCAGAAGTACTGCACATAACATTTTTCACAACACACGTCTTTGCATGAGAACGCCGAGCTTACAAATCCCAACGACCATAAATCTGATTCTGCCGCTGGGTTTGCAGCTGTTATTCCTGATCAGGAGCGTAGCAACTCTTCATGCTCCGAGTCCTCACCTTCACCATGTGCTAGATGCCATCTCAGAAGAACCAAATGAAATTTTACCATCATGAGAGCAACTTCACCTTTACCAGTGATGTCTTGCTTTCTTGCGTGCAGGCCTCTGAGATCCTTTCGTATCAAGCTGGATATTTTTATTAAGCCATCATAGTAGGCTTAATTTATGTTGGATATCAGCACCCACAACAAGCTGGTGTAGCAGGAGACGAGAGGACAGATAACTTTGCAAGAGTTGGCAGCAAGTAATTATGCCGGGAGGAATTCCTCTGCCCTTTAGAGAAACCTGCCAAGCATAAAGACGATTACAGTTCCCATCGATTTTCATTCCTAATCCCTTCATCAGTATATCCATAACTAGGAAAAACAGGAATTAGGTAAGTCTGGTAGTAGCGACAAATGCTGGAAATCACCATCAGATTTCCAGTGTGTATACATCAGTAACCTAAGAAGCATGTTTTCTTTTTTTAGGCAACCCCTGACATTTTACTAAGATTGTTTGCCCCCTTGGCTGTAAGGCACTTGCTGGTAAGGAGTTTCAGTCTTGAAGACTTTAGAGTACGTCTCCTGCCTGAGTGCCTAGATGAGGAGGGTAATTACACTGCCTCAAGGTTCTCGAAGGAGACACTGTGAATTAATTGAGTGAGATCCTCGAGTTTTTAGGCGGAGCTGTTTTCCTTTAAAACACAGATTTGATATCAGTTCTAACAGTTTCTACTATTTTCACGCAGTCTGAATGATGTGCAGGTGCGAAGGTATTTAAGACGCATGTATAGTCTGAATGAAGTTCCATGAAATTAAAGAAAAAGCCATGTAGAACTTTTCCTTTCAACAGATTATAAATAATTTGTGGAGACGCTAGTACACGGAAACAAGTCCTGTACTTTTTACGATTTCAGGCATTACTATATACGGCGAGGGAAAAAAATTAATTTAAAACCATGTATAACGTAAGCGAGGCCGAGTCATGATCCGAGACGATCTGTTAATGTTGAAGCAGATGTGTCACTTACCTTGAATGAAAATCTGCCCCTCCGAGATGGATGGTTTCTGTCGAAGTGTAAATACATATGGATAAGCATCTCTCTTGCAGTGTAATCCAGAGTCCTTCGTTCTTTTCACGACGGGGATTGGGAATAGACTCTTCACTTGAAAGTTGAATAGAGACTTGATTAAGTGGAAGAGGCCATATATGGCAGGGTCGCTTTGAAAGAAACGCGTCGAGGAGTATCAAATTCATTCTCTCGTTCTCTCAGTCTTTTCTTTTTAAAGTGTCGGAAAAGGTTTAACTTGGTACAAGGACTAAACTTTAATTTTCCGTATTTTTTTAAATACTGAATATGCCAATAACTGGACATTTGCAGTCGTCAAGGATAATTACAATATTTCTTCATCAAATTTAGATAAGATAGTTTTTGTAGATAAAAATTTATTATTATTATTATTATTATTATTATTATTATTATTATTATTATTATTATTATTATTATTATTATTTCTGGTTTTATTTAAAGAGGCCTTTGACGTTGTAATGTTCTCTCTTGCAAGACGATAATGGATTGTAGTTGTCAACGGCAGTAACACGTTTGCGATAATCGTCTGATCACTAAAATCAAACAACGTATGTTCTGGCCTGTACTTAGAAGGGTGACCATTGAAAAATGCGAGATTCCATCGCCACAGTAAGCCACAAGAACATCCGTGAAACAGAACAAGGTAGTAATAACCTCATCCCAAAAATACTTGCTGAAATCCGAATGAAAATTTTCATCAACGTTGTGAGACATTCGAATGTTGATTTTGCAACTGCACATTTTTCATTACTTCCGCTTTTTTCGTATACCTGAGATTCTTGGTTAGCTTTGATAATTTATTTGAAAACTGATTGATGACAATGATGTGAACGTAATTCTACAACGTCCTATCTCTGCAACCTGATAACAGATTTTATATATCCGATATATCATATTGATATATTAACGTCAGCTTTCGTTGAAGAGATCAAGTCGGCAAAAGTTCTCTTAAATCGGGGTATGGCCTACTCTGAATGAAATTCCATGAAATAAATTAAGGATGTACCAATATGGAATTTTTCCATTTAGCCCAAGCAGTTGCAAACATTTAGGCATTAAACGGCTTTCCTTTCATTATCTCAACGCTGTGAAATGTGTTGTTCATCTTCTATTTGTCATCTAATTCGCCTTTTCCATCTTTCCCTTCCTTACAAGTCTTTTCTTAGCTTTTTTTTTTTTAACAACAAAAAATTGTTTCTAATATAGATACGACTGCTAACAATGAACTTGTTATCATTGTTCCCCTCCTTCCTCTTCTGTCACGGCGACTAACCAACTCCTGATGATTTTGCCGTTTATATTCAAAAGCGTAAAACATAAACAAATGTGTCTTGAAGTGTTTTTGTGACTTCTGATTTCCTTATGCTGATCGTAAAGTAGGGTTTTCCCCTTTTACATCAAAGGCCGGAAAAGACGTAAAGTTTATGCAGCACAATCCTAAAGGCCCCGAGGAGCTTTAAATGGCTGCCCCTCTTAAATTTATCACCCTTTTATATCTTGCTAAAGGAATATGCCGATTCCCACGTCCCCGGCCCCTCTCGTCGGCCACCTTTTATTTTGTCCTTTTTCAGTGTGTGTGTTGTTCCCCTGATCGTTTATATATAAAGCACTCATCCATTTTTTCCATTGGTCATGTCTAACAGATTTCACTTAACAATAGAATTTCATTTTGAATTCAGCGGCTATTGAGTAACTGTTGCCTTTCCATAATTCTGTAAGATTTGTGCTCATCGATCGAGTAGATTTCCTCCGGTAAACACTTAATTTTCGCATTTGCACCATTCCAACTGACTTGGCTGTTCGTGACTTGGATATTCCCTCGCGCCGGAACAGAATGTTAGTTGGCTACGGTAAAGTTTAATTAAAAGCTGTCGATATGATCTATTACCCGATAAGTGGGCTCTCTCTGGCGCTTTTATGCACGCGATATTATCGCATGTATCAAAAAGATTTAGGTGCGGCCCGTTGCTTCTGTAAGCCGGTGATCACAAGCAGTTGTACATCGACTCACAAGTAGTTACGCGTAGGTTTACATCGACAAAAAAAAGTCCGTACACGCGGACTGAAAAGCAGACATTCGTGAACTCGAGAGTTTCTCTCAGGGAGGATTACGATCAACGTGAATGAGACGTTTCGACACTTCGCTAGTGTGTGATGATGAGACAGAGGGTCTATCGATGGAAATGCGATTTGCATAATTTCCGTCGATTTTTCTCAGTGTGATTTCACGCAGCATTATAGAAAAATACATGGAGGTGGACGGTTTTACAACTTTATATGCACAGTGGTTACGTCGATGTGAAGCGCTGTGTAGGAATTAAGAAAAAATGCCAAATTCAGAATTCATTTGAAATACAATCCTGGTTTCTCCTTTGGACTTTTTTTTCTTTACCTATTTTAATTTAATTAAAGTAAAAATCATACTATTTTTCTTTAATCCAGTATAATCTTCTTTTTTTCTAATCATGAAGCTCATAGTATTCTCTCTTCCTTGAATACCAGAAAAGGATTTAGTACAATCATCATTTCAGCATAATTCTTCTGGCATTTTATAGATGAAATGGCTTCTTATCTTTGCTTTCTTATGGCTGGCTGTGAACTCCTACCCTTTCCTTTCCACTTGAAAGCAAGCGTTTGTTCAGTAAACCCCAAAGGAAGGCACTGCTCCAAGTTATACTACAAAAGAATTAGTAAAACTGTTTAATTTTTTCTTCCTCATTCACATGGTCTCTCCTATCTGGACAATTTCTAGTCTTTTCCTGAAGATGTGTCGGCGGAGGTTGGTATGAGATTTTTTGCACAAGCTTCCTGCTGGCAGCCTTGCTCTTGATTCTAGTGGTCTATCCAACAGCTCTACATCTGCTCCCTCTCCAAATCTAGTAATGTTCCTGAGGGTTTGTTCTCCAACATTTTTTCTTCCTGTTTATCATTGACATTTTACATTCTGCCTCCACTATTCATGCATCTGTCAGCATTTTACTCTGTGATACGTTTCCCTTGTACCTACCAGTCATCCCCTGTTACTCACACTTAGTTTTTAATTACTCCCGACCTTGGAATCATATTTGATAGAAAATCCATAACTTCTTTTATACCAGAGCTTATCCACTTCAACCCCATAGCAAAGCACCTTTTTCCTCACCCAACATTTTTAGAATATTTCTACCTTCATTTATTTCCCTTCTTGACCATAAGAATTCAAAGGCAATTCACTTCATCAAGCACCCTACCCTTCCCTTTTCCATAGATTCTCTTTCTACCTACCTCGTTGTCTATTTCAACTACTATTATCTTCCAGCTCTCAAGATGCAACTCAGTTGCATTTTGGGTTGCTTGTTGTCTAACAACCTTTCCATTTTATGAATTTATCCCAGACTCGGACAACAAAAGTGACAGTCATCTTGACTCTGTCCAAGTTGTCAGAGCTGAATTTTACGTGTTATACAGAAATGCAAAAACTGAAGGTAAGCGTTTACATTAGATTGCCTCCACTATTGCCTTTGTAATCAATCTCTACATTTATAAGCATAAGGTTCGTTATCCAAAGCCTCTATTGTTTTACATGGTGTTTCACATGGCTCAGCAGTTCAGCCATTTCTCCTTATCACCGAGTAAATAATGTCTTTTTACTAAAATATTTATTTGAATCCCCACTTGATTCGTACTTGTTAATGTAACCAGCAAATTTATTTGATTCTATACTTGATTCTTTATTGCTAATGAATTCAAATTCGTGATAAAATCAGAAATTCGACTATTTGGGCTAATAAGAAAATATGCATTATATTTGGAAGCAAAGCAATTTTTGGGGGGGTGTTCAAATTAAGAAACAAAGATTCCAGTGAGAAGTCCTATGAAAACTCAGTGTTTTCATCTAGATTAGAATGTAATTACAAAGCGCAAGTCTGTCAAAGAATAGAATACTATAGATTATGTGATGAATCTGTTTGAGTGTGTGTGTGTGTGTGTGTGTGTGTGTGTGTGTTCCCCTGTATCGTTGAATAGATTATGATTTCGAGAATAAGTGAGATCTGTAATATTCCCAAAATTAAATGAAATACGTCAATTTTATGAAGATGCTCAATTTTAAAAATATATTTGTTTAGTAAGATGTCGATGGAATTCTCGTATATATACATATAATTACATTTAAAGGCATGCCAGTTATGATTTTCTGAGAAGTTTTACATATCCTGATTGTTCGAGATATTTCCAGGTGGTCTGAGTAAACTGGGATTATTTAATGTTTAATGCAAGTGTGAATGTGTTGTGCGTGTGTGTGCGTGCGTATGCCAGAATTCTTGAGAGCTGAAGGGTATCATAGAAGTAGCAGTTCTAGTTGGTGGAAGACAGAAGGCAAGGCAAGAAGAGGCAAGGAGAGTCTCAAGTCTCTAGTCATCTCAAGCAGATCGAAAGAAAAATACAGTTTCCATGATCATTTCACTTCAAAAAAAAGAAAAAAAAAAGAGCTGTTCTAAGAACAATCCATGACTACCACTTCAACTGGTACTATCATCCAGAAGTTACTGTTACCTCTTGAAACACGTGGTGCTCAGATGTTTTGAATAAATTATACCTCTATATGTACTTTTTCCTTTAGTCACACCAGATATAAAGGTATCGTCATCTACTATTAACGAACCTTACCTAACACAACTGTGTGACAAAGCACTTTTATATTGAGAGCTGTATTATAACAAAATGCCACACCTTGACATCAGGAGCTTGTTTCAGATACCATTGACTTGAACAGTTAATAACGCCTTCCAGTTTTATAACTTACGACCAAATATATATACACATATACATATATATGTATGTATGTGTGTGCGTGCTTGTGTGTATTCATAAATGGCAGTTATTGATTATAGAAATGAAATAATGAGAAAAAACCATTTCTCGATTTTATTTTACCCTTCCAAGTAAACAAGCTGCAGAAACTTGTTACAGTCATACATTTGCCCACATTCTCTTTTATTCGTCCATAATACAATGAGGATACAAATGAGCTGGCCCTTTCACGGCTACTGATGACCTCCTACTCAGTAGTCTTGAGCTCCTCACTCCTGAGCTAAGACAAACCGAATGGGCTCATGATAAATACTTTTTCACATGATGTTGATAACTCGAAAGCATTTCTTTTGTTAATTTCATTACATCTTAATGGAATGGATGAATTTGACACAGCTGTTTAAAGTTTTTCGGTTTTTACAGGTTATTCGTGTTTCCACAATCTTATTGCGGTATCTTACCCTTTTGACTAAAGGAAAAGGAATTGCAATCAGAACAGGATATTCTATCAAGAGTATATCTTAGTTTAAGACCACTGAGCTGATTAACAGCTCTTTCTGGCAAGGATTAGACTTATTTTACGTGGCTAAGAACCAATTGGTTACCTAGCAACGGGACCTACAGTTGTAAATCCGAACACATTATAGCGAGAAATTAATTTCTATCACCAGAAATAAATTCCTTTATTCTCCACTGGCCGGTCACAGTACATTTTCTTAATAGGCTATTCTAAATCGTAAGTTGTAATTGATTATACGCGTGAGTCAATGGCATTTAATATACCTGAAGTTTCGTCAAAACCAGGAAAATACTGAAGGAAGCAAGGTGGACTTATGATAGCCAAAAAACCTTTCTCTT
>NC_089791.1:68117655-68190155 GCF_040412425.1 Macrobrachium rosenbergii
CAGATATCTACGACAGTCGACCACCACCAAGACATCGAATCCAACCGACATAACGCCCGACAGAAATCTTTTCCTAATTCTTATAAAAAGCTTCAGATCTTCCTATATTTGAGAAAGCATTTTATTTGATGGAATATTGTATATATATATATATATATATATATATATATATATATATATATATATATATATATATATATATATATATATATATATATATATATATATTATATATATATACAAATTATATATACTATTGTAATCGTTTTCCTACTTTGTGATTTTTGTATTAACAATTATGTGTATATTTATAGATAAGATATATTAAACTGTATTAACTATACCCCATTTTTGCGAGTTTTGTCTTGATAAGAGCCTTGGCGTCTTATTGGTTTGTATTGATGTCTTGTCTGTTTGTAATTTGGTAAAATAGTAAACGAATGAGGAGTGATATACGTGATATTACTTTCCTTTTCAGGACAAGTTCCTCCTCCCTCCGCCAAGAAACAGTTGTCAAGGTATAGCCTTCCACCATCTTGTGCTATTACTAAAGTCAGAACTAGTTTAAAAAAAAATACTCTACTGAGTAATGTCAGATGTACAAACCCATAATTTTCATGTAAACCAGACACACTGACATAGACAAATTAGTGAGGAGTGTGCTGAGGTCCAAAGAGACCAGTAAAAAAAATGCCAATGAACCTGAGTCAAGTTTTTAGTGGAAAACGTATATAAAAATGTCAGGGAACCGACGATACACACACGCACACATATATATACAGATGTATATATAAATAAATAAATAAATATAAATAATATATATATATATATATATATATATATATATATATATATATATATATATATATATATATATATATATATGTGTGTGTGTGTGTGTGTGTGTGTTTGCATACATACATGTGTATGTGTGAACATGGGAAGAATGACAGAGATGAAATGCTCTCCTATCAATAGTTCGATTCCAGTCCGCCCAGTTTCTCGAACAGCAAAAAACTGTTAATGTGATGATAAACGGGAAGTTCTTGTCCTTCTTAAACCTGCAATTTTAATTCCACTAACATATTCTGGTTCCTGTCTCCTGATTACTGTATTTCCTTATTGGTACACTCCAGTATATTCTCTTTCTCTCTCTAGGCGGGCAAAAGTACATGTTTATGTTCGTAAAAATACAGCCCAAACATGCAACGGATGTGTAAGGGCTTCTGAGGTTACCTAAGAAATAAGGAACTCTTTCCTAACATGGAGATTTTAGCACTCTCCAAGATTATTTGGAAGCAAAGACATGGAATGGTCTCGTCACTCTTGCGTTTCCTGTTGTAACAATACCATTCTCTATCAAAGGAGAAATGCCCCTGCATTTCCTCGGACGCTCGCTTGTGATCCTGGTCTTAACTTAAACTGTTGCCAACAAGAAGTCACGCGATATTTTCGTGACTGAGGATACGTCCATAATTACAAATGTAATGTACTGCACTGTGTAAGAAAATATCTGTGTCTTTATCTTATATATTCATGCGTGTAAACAATCACAAAAAGTATCTTTTATGTATTTTCAATAAAATGAATGAACAAATACAGGATACATGAATCATATACCGCTTACATAAAATTATTATTATTTATTATTTCCCAGGCATAGAGATCTCTCATACTCGAGATCCAGGTATCAAATCTGATTGTTTGTTGTCACTCTCATTGCAGTTACTTATCTGGAAATGTCAGAAATCATTGAACACGAGACAAAGGTTTCTTTGCAAGAAACACTTGTTTCTTGGATAAAAAATTTACGCTTATTAAATATGTAAGGCACAAGTTCTTTACTCAAGAGACACTTGAATTTACTAAAAAACCAAATTCTCCTCACTTACGTTCTCATCAGTCCTGGAATCATACTAAACACCGGAATTGCAGGAGAATTATGCAGTTTGAAGGAATTTCAGATTAAAAGAGAGCGTCCTTTTTAGATCGCGTGAGTTTCAGATATTTGAATACTCTACAGACTCAATGACCTCTTGTATTCAACCTAGCATTTGGTATAAATTTAGAACTGTACCAAAATTAGGTATCAGGATAGACTTTTACAATGCAGATTAAATTTTCAATAACCTAGCAAGTCTCACTGCCGTTTTTGCCAGCATAATTCTTTGTACACATTGCCACATCAGAATGCACAGTATCAATCAGTCAGATCTGACACATTTTATAATAATAATAATAATAATAATAATAATAATAATAATAATAATAATAATAATAATAATAATAATAATAATAATATCCTTTATTGCAGCTCAGGGCTATATACATGGAATATACAAATACAATACACACAATCTAGATACATAAGATAACCTGATAAAAATAATAATCAGCAGTATCCACACAGTTGCTGAAGAAGTAGAAAAAAATAGAATTCATAATAATGGTAATGACTAATTATACGGAGAATAATAGTAAAAATAATATATAATAAAAATGAAACCATTAAAAATACAGACTGCAGACGATTAATTTCCAGCTGAGGACCTTAGGTGGTTACAGAAGTCAGGTCCAGAAGGCTAAATACGAAATTGAAAATTGCAAAACTTTACAATGATATTAATCACAGTAATAATTAAAAAGTAAAAATATCAATAATAACAAGAAACGTAGAGATATAATAATAATAATAATAATAATAATAATAATAATAATAATAATAATAATAATAATAATAATAATAATAATAAATTTGGCAGCAGACCCTCTTTTAAACAGGTTCTATTGAATATTATTGCTGCTTCAGCTGCATTTATTTTGTAGAAGACTTTTTCTATTTTCCTTATTGCGGACTTCTCTTCCCCCATGAAATGACAAATATAGGCGAGCTGTTAGCACGCACCTCCACTGAAGAGAAGTCCGCAATAAGGAAAATAGAAAAAGTCTTCTACAAAATAAATGCAGCTGAAGCTTTTAATAATAATAATAATAATAATAATAATAATAATAATAATAATAATAATAACAGATTCTGGAGATGACACTTCATAATTGCAAAAATAGAGATTAAGACATTTAAGGAACAGACACCTCATTATCCCATCTTTCCCACAATTTAGATCTTCTTGCCTCACTGCTTAGGATGCTTTGTATGAGCGAATTGCTGCTGTTTCTCAGTCGGGTGACCAGACTGGACATTGTTCACCTCACAATGATTTTAAAATTATCCAGGTAGTTTTCTATGAACATCTGCGTGGCGGAGTGACAGCGAGGAGTGTTTGTGAGGCATCTCAGAATGTCTTTGTGGTCGTCCGTGATAATGCGGCCCCAATACGGAAATTCATGCACGAATTCCAGACGATGATTTCCGAGGAAAATTTATGGTTCTGCAATATGCTTAAGTGATCTCGGGAGCAGCGACATACACTGGGTCTTGGTTTCGTTGTATAGGATATCAAATGCCTCTGCATATTGGCGGCAGGTGTCGATGAGTCGCTGGAGACCTTGCACTGATGGGGAAATCAGAACCATATGGGATATGAAGAACCTCTTCCGTTTGATCCAGAGACAAAAGTTTTACTATGACGAGGGTCAGCCCGAGTTTGTTCGCAGTAATAACGCCTCTCTTCCTCTGTGTGTTTTGAAAGACTCTGAGTAAATCTTTCATTTAATCAGCTTCCTTGCCTACTTTCTTCACATTTATTGAATATATCACGAAGGATGATAGTCCTTGTTACCTGCTAGAGGGCGTCAGATGTTAAAATCCCCCGAGTAAGGATTCCATTTGGGCAAGGGTTATCTTATCTTAGACTTGAGATAGAAATTATTACTGACGATGCTGTCGTTGATGATGATTCAAGCTATCATTATTGTTAACATTATTTGCATTATTATCGTAAGCATTAGTGGTTTCAGTGCTTGAAAACGAAATATTATTATTCTATCGTCAGTTGTAACCCTGACTTTAGTTTCATTTCAGAAGACTTGCATTGTTTCTATCCAAATTTTGTAATTTCCCATCTAAACGACTTCGTTAAGTGGGATTTTTTCCGTTGTCTTTCAAATTATGCCAAATGCATTGCCTTGAGATTATAGTTATTTTTGCCTTGAATCCAATAGTTATGTTGACAAACAATACCACAGACTTTCTAGAACTTAGTCGTTTCAAAAAAGCCCGAAAGCCTCATTTATTCCAGAGGTAATTATGACTTTGCTAACCCTAATGCTCTTATTCCTAAATTTAGTAGTTTAAGTGTTATGCTCTTTTAGCTTGTTGTTGCAGGTGCTTTTCGTGAGCCTGAACCTATCAGGCCTTGTTTCCACCGGGTAGCGCTCTTGGGTTATCGTTGTTCTCTTTTGTGGGTGTGAATTTATTGTGCTTACAAATGACATGGAACAATAAGAAAATCAAAGGTTCCCAGTCTGGTACCTCCTGGGGTTCATGAATCGATTTGCAGAGGATGCCCACCTTACCCCTAAAATTTATCATCATAATAATTATTATTTGGGTGGATTTTCACGTATCGACTTTTTGCCGTAGCCTAATTTAGAATCTTACTAGTTTAATAATTTAGTATTTGGCTTTTAGATTTTAACGTTAGAATTAAAAAGTAAGAGTTATGTTTGTAACCTGACTAAAGCATGTAGCTTGGTGAGTTGTCTTCATTTCCTCCCAGATGGATAGCAACAAATACTATCGTCGATATTCAAATGGCATAATAAACGAAAATTTGAATCAATAAAAATATACGAAAAATAAATCTTCACCTTACATTCACAAGTTGCAATGATTCGCTGCCCTTTTCAATATATGTGCTTTTTCTCTCTTGATTGAAGAGAACTGCATTTACCGGTTTATTGACTAATACAAAAGTAAAGCAAACTCATTAACCAGAATGTTTTCAAAACCAGTGGCCAACAGCTTTTTCGAAAACATCTAACTTTTTT
The DNA here is from genome assembly GCF_040412425.1 of Macrobrachium rosenbergii. NCBI lineage: Eukaryota > Metazoa > Arthropoda > Malacostraca > Decapoda > Palaemonidae > Macrobrachium > Macrobrachium rosenbergii. Next base: position 68,122,606 of record NC_089791.1, read on the forward strand.
TCGTTATATTCATATACAATATATAACAAAATTGTTAACCAAAAAAACCTTTATCAATTCGTCGCAAGGGCTATGTCTATTTTCCCTGGACGAAGGCATTAACAACTGATTATTCCTGGTTCGTCGCCGTGCCAAGATAGCTGAAACCCCGTCCTGTAGCGATCATATTGTATTTTGACGATTAGCAACAGGAGCAATACCGCTATAAACTAAAAGACACTTGAACTTGTAACCAAAAGAAAGATTCGTGAATATTTCTGGCACCAAAAATTGAGTGACGATTTAATTTATCTTTCAAAAGTCACTCATTATATGTCACTACCCACAACGCGGCTTAGTGTTAGCGATAATGTTATGACATTCGCTATGAAACTTAAATTAAGCTGAAAAAGAGTAGCAACGGGGAAACTTCGCATGTTTGTAAACTCGGCTACAACTCTGGAGGGTGGATAAACTGATGAGATTCACCTCAGTAACCTTATTCAGATTCTCTTGTCTTTCACTGTGTAGTGAAGTTAGGCTCTACTTTCCAGAATTTGAGAAGAACAATGCAAAACTCGCACCTCCTAACCACTCACTGCAAAGTGCACTCACTCCTGTAGGTGCCCGAGAGAAATTCACAAACTTTGTAAACAATTCATCTTCACGGGGTGGTTATTGAGCCAGTCATAGCCCTAATTACCAACAAGGTCATCACAAAACTTCTAACATTTCCTTTAATGTATCTTTGTGAATAAGAATTCGTTGACTTCTGCATTATCTAGAACATATTTTGAGTTTGCCATCGCGTAGATGATTGCCTACGGGTGACACTGTCAAAACCGCACTTCGAATTAGAACCTTTGCTTTGAAAATGCAGATGCATCCTTCGCATTCAGTTTTCTTCCTATGTAATATATACTGTATATACATACATATATATATATATATATATATATGTATATATATATATATTATACATATGTATGTATTTATATATATATATGTGTGTGTGTGTGTGTGTGTGTGTGTGTATTTATACATATATATATATATTTATATATATATATATATATATATATATATATATATATATATATATATATATAAATGTGTGTGTGTGTGTGTGTGTGTGTTAATTTTTCACACTCTCAAGCATTACTACACCAGTGCCCGTCAGTATCCAACTCATTTAACGTTGAGATTAACATACCTAAAGGGAATTATACGTAATAAATGCAACTACCACTACAGGATTCGAAAGTTACGATATTTTGACAGCCTAAAATGATGTGGAGTGATGCTTATTAATTAAAAATAAAATCAATGTGGAGTGATGCATATTAATTATGCGCAAAATAAAATCTATCTCCATTCTACTTTATATTTAAAGCTTATCCTCGTAGCCCAAACTTTTGATCATTCTTGATGATTTACGTTCTACTGAAGACAATACACCTTCAGCCCTCCCCGCGTCAAATCTTATCATCTCTTTATTAGTTTTCTCTGTTGCTATGCACTCCTTACTCAGCTGTTTTGTTTTTCTCCCAAATTTGCTACGGAAATATTTTTAACCTGAACCACGTGCTTTCACTTTTCTAAAACCGTTCTGCTTTTCCCCCAAAAAAGCCTTCTGTTATCGACCTCATTCCTTTCTCAATTAAATCCCGTTCCAAATTTCATCACGCAAAAAGATAATCATTCCTCTCATCCATTCTTTTAGAAAGTTCTTCTTGATTAGCCATGAATTAGACAACCTGGGCAGTTCTGAGGTATATTTTTTCTCATTACGTTGATATTCCCCTTCACCTCAGCTATCTCCTTCTTTCACCGGTTTTTTTTTGCAAAATATTCACTCAATCAATGGACTGTTGCTTTCCCTTCAGAATGAGCTTCCGCAATTCCATCTTTTATTATACGACTCATCAATTTAGTCATCTTTCTGTCTTTCTCACCCCAAATATATTTTCTTTATATCAATAGAACTATTACCTTCTCCAGAACTTTAATTGGCACCTCAGTTTTTGCTTATCTTTCTTCTTGACGTTCAGTTTTCTTGTAGCTTTCCTCCAACTTGTGAATGAGCTCCTTGCCAAGCAATTATTATTATCCTTAACCGTGTAGGAAGTGGTGTCGTCACTGCAACTCACGTAGTGAACTGTAGGTATCACTAAAGTGCTTTTGCAGTGTCGCTTCAGCATGTAGCTGCACCCGCTTTTTAGCCTTTTACTTTACTTCCGCTCCTGCTTCCATTTTCTAATCATGCTGTCCAACCTCTCTAACTATTACTTCCTCGTGCAACTGTGGGTTTTCCCTTAGTTCCACCTTTTCATCTTTGTACTTCATCTCTTTACTCTCCGGGTCTCTTTATATTGTTGTCTAACCATTCCAAATCCCTCTTTACACTGTCTTGAACGTTGAAGGGCCGAAGCGCCCCAGTTCTTGGCTTGACAGCCTAGATCCCATGAATCAAATCAGGTCAAATTATTATCCTTGATGATAATTTATATGAGAAAATATTTCGGTGCTTTATGACACACACATGAGAGAAAAGAAAGTAAAACACTCAACAATATAAATGGAATCATAAATAATAAAAAAGGAAATATCTTAAAATAAGCTGAAACATAACCGAACTATTAGAAACGACATTCTATGGAAAGCATTTGCTTGCAGACGTGATCAGTGTAGCGCAAAATTCCACTGAGTAAAGAGACATTTTGTCTGCTCAGCAAATTACTGATCTTTTTATTCTAGAAAACCTAGAACTCGAACTGAGAAAAGACTAAGTTCCCAGTTAAAAGACAGCTTCTGTAAAAATGAATAAGACAGTGGTTTTAATCATGATAATTAAAAGAAAAAGAGTTTTTCTGCCTTTGTGCCGGTGTGTTTCGGAATTCCAGCTACTCCTGTCAAGTGAACGCTGCAAACAGATCCAAAACTAGTAGTGGTTAGTTGGTTGGTTTAGGATGAAGCAGGCCTTGTGCCAAAGGCAAGTTAGATGGGGTAAGGTGCTGAGAGGAGTAAGAAGCCCGATGTGAACATCCTGACTCCCTACACTCGTCAGAGGCAACCAAGAACTGAATCAGCACGGTTCCCTCGTACAAGTGATTATTCACCAATGACTATGTAGCAGTCACGATCACGAACAGTTTTTAAACAACTATATTATGACAGAGCTTACCTTCTTTTTTATTCAGTATCATTACACCTCAAACAAACTGAATATCCTTTGATGTTCAGTTTCAAGTAAGCGAAGTTGATAATTACCGATTCCCTTTCACTCTGTTTTAGGAACCTTCAAGGAAAGCATTTCTATTTCCATTAGCTGAATCTTTTCTGTCCAGTTTATTCCTTATATTATCAATACAGCTGGTTTGGATTCATGGAAACATGAGTTACGGTCTTGGTAAATATGGCAGTATTTCAAAGATTTTACTGGATCTCATTAATGACTGAAACTTTACAGACGGTATACTGATTGGCCCATCTTGAGTCATTCAGTTACGATTAGAGTTCATGAATATTGTATTCTTTATTTAAACATTTTCTCAGGTTTTTCATGCACTTCGTAAGGTTATATATTTACAAACCAAGTATGGGAATTTAGGTAGCTAACATACAGTAGAGATCGATGAAAACTTCATGCATATATGTGACTAAAGCTTTAGAAATGCATCCATTACCTTGAAAAAGTCTTATATAGTGACTACATATTCTCTTTAGTATTCACCAAAAGAACGAGCTAGATTTATCGTAAAATCGTCATCAGCAGATCTTTATAATGATCAAAGTTTAAGGTGCTATTGTTCCTGCTTCCGTCATCATCAGCACCATCATCTCTATTATGTGATCCTTTACTGGTATGCCAACCAGTGCATGCCATTTTTCCATTATTCGCCCTCTAATGTTGTAGTGTGGTTGTTTTCGAATTCCCTCGTTAAATCCCGCGCAAAGTACTCAACTTTTGAATTTGACAGAATCCTGATGGTGGAAGGTTGGAGCATCCAGCTCCATCAGTTGATTCGAATGACAATAATGAACAGTCCAAAACTTTTGTATTTTTTTTTTTTTAACTTTCAAAAGTTCGGATTAATAAACGACAGCGCAATTCCTCCCTGAGTCTGTATTTTTTAATTGCCTCTGTCTGTATATTACGCATTAAAAATCACGTCTTTGTTGCGATATTTTGGCTTTAGCACTTGGGTTTCTATCAGGCAAAAAAAACCGATTTTGTTCTGTGTGAGAGATGAGAACAATGATGGATTTAAAATGCATTTTTGTTTGATTTACTAATTGCCTATTGAAATAAAAATAACATCTCGCCTACATGGCTGCATATTGTTTATTCCATGTGATATCATTTCACTATCCCAGGTATGTCTATATATTTATATGTGCCTTTATGTTTATTGGCCTATGGTAATTGTTTTGTTTCCATGTAATGGCAGCAAAAGTAAAGCATATTTATAGCGCGTAAATAATCTAGCCTGTTTGACCTGTATTATTTTACAAATCCTTCGTTAAGGACTACAAACAAAACTTTTACAATTCGGAATGACATCATTTACCTCTGGTATTTACATAAAACTAACAAGTTTGTTTCCATGCCTAAGCATTTTTTTATAGATGGAATGATGAATGTTTACCCTCCTAAAACCAAGCTTGTACAGTATAGTGCTATGTTTCTTTCGTGATGTCGCTCTGATATCTGTTGTCTAAAGATAAGCAGCACTACGGAATTCTCAGCTATGCAGAAAGTACAAAGCTTTAGTACATCAGAGTCCAAGGATGTGGGAGACACGTCTTTTCGTCATGGGCGTTTATTTTAACCGTCAAGAGTAGGACAGCTCACGGTCAAAAGTTCATATCTTAACCGACCTGAAAGGTTCATTTTTAGTCTCAGTTATTTTACGCTTTCATTATATATTGATAGATTAACTATAAAGTAAACAGTGGATTAAACAGCATAGGTCATCAGCAGTATTACAGGATGTCATTGCGAGTTTCAACTTTAATATTTCAACGAATTTTAAGTACTGATTTCTCAGCATGATTTATTCATTGATGAGTGTGTAATTTGGGAAACCAAATTCCTAATTTTGCAAATCAATGAAAATCGTTTAATTTTCAGCGCTGTATAAACTATCAGGATAAGGGGTGATTAAAGTGTTAAGCATACAGCTTAATTCAATGGAACATGAATCTGAGTTTTAAAGTACTCTCCAGTATTTTCCCATACAGAAGTATTCATAGTAATACGCACGGAAAAAAAAAACTAAAGCTAATTTACATACTGACACCTTTGCTGCTGCATGTCTACACGCGTAGACCAACTTCGTTGAAATATAAAGCTGAAAATGAAATAACAGAAAACCTTCCAGAAGATGGGGAAGGGCAATAATCTACGTCCCTCTATGCTCATACAAGATCGTGTCTGAAACAGTAGGCGAAATCCTCTAAGGTTTGGTCTTGCCAGACAGGTAATCTGCACAGTTTTCTTCTCGAATGCTTTGCAATTCTACCCTAGTCTTTCAAGCTACTTGTATGTTTTTCGTGATTATCTGAATTAATTCAGAAATAACGCGTTACATTCCACCATGAATCTGCACAGATTTACACAGAAAACTGTTCGTGTTACTTTGACAATGCACAAGCTCTTTGAAGGGTGAGCACAATGTCGAGCTGGGCAAGTTGTTTCTAAGGTGACACTTTCAAGTGTGTCGTTAAAAGATATAGATTCAAAGCCGTCCACTTTCATCAAATTCCAAAGCTTTATGTTAATTCTCGATCTGCTTAGCACTGTTGAAAACTTGGCTTTTTTTTTTTCTTTCTTTCTTTTGCTCCACGCCGGTCAGCTGAATGTTGGTGCTCCTCCAACTTCTTTCTCCTAATCTCCTTCAAAAAATCGCGAGTTCACCTGATATCTCATTTACTTCTTGTTACTACAACTTGCATTCAAAACTCTGAGAATTCTACTTGCTGTGAAAATGTTGGAAATGTTGTCGCGTGACTCCTCTTCTTTGATATTGCCCCAATACCGAAGTTTAGTGGCCGTAGATTAGGGAAATATTTTGCCCATTCCGTTTCCCTTCGATGCATTTATTTTCTTTTTCCCTCCTGTATCTTAATGTGATTTACAAAATTCGTGATTGATCCTTCTTCTACAAAACCTAAAATAAGCTGAAGTCTAAAACGTCAGACCAAGTAGTTTTTATTGTAAAGTTTAACTTTGAAAAGGCTTTGATTATTTTTTTTTAAATAAAGATCCTGGTAGCGACAATTTGTTATTAAAAAAACTCCACAAATGTTTGTTGAAGAGACAGATATCTTCGTAAATGTTTAACGGAATGTCTGCCGTTACTATTATAGTGTCTCTGCTTGAAATTTTCAGGTAAAACACAAACTTCTGCTAATTGATTCGCGTGCTTTAACAAACCGTGAAACAGATTTTAGTGTAAGGAAAATTTTAAAAAATAATAATTTTAATTGAAATATAGGATCCAGAGAATTAAGTGAAAAAGGACGACAATTCTGTTGTTGTTTCTTCAACGCGGAGGATTTTCTTGAAGGAAATCCCATTAAGTCCTGAGGGAAACCTTGCTGAACCTCTTCTTTGTATGTGTGCCCGTGCTTGTGGTGCTTGAGAAAAGGCAGCGGTGCGAGGAGGCCGGGTAGAGGGAGAGAAGTCTGCGCGGATCCGGGGTCACTTGTCAGATACCAAGAAAACGATACACTTTGAAAAGGTTCCTTCTCATTACTGGAATTGATGCTACGCGTGAAAGACGAGACGACGACGACGACGACGACGACGATGACGATGATGGTGATGATGATGATGATGATGATGATGATGATCCTGATCATCATATACGTTTATTTCACATAGTAGAGAACTTGCTGATGAGGAGTCCTTGGGAACATCATATAAGTACATGAATACTGCTCCGTAGCCTCTGATTTTAGTGGTTAAATCGATTATTTTTTCTTTTTTATTCCACACAAATTGAAACATGCATTTAAAAGTTTTATTTGAAAAAATCCTTTTTCCCCTTATTTATAGAAATGACACGTACATAAACATGATTATCCTTATGTATATATATATATATATATATATATATATATATATATATATATATATATATATGTATGTATGTATGTATGTATGTATGTATGTATATATACATATATATATATATATATATATATATATATATATATATATATATATATATATATATATATATATATCATTGTGTAGTTCCCGTAACAGGGAAAGCTTTAGAAAAAACAAGACAATGACCACCTCCAAATTCAAAATATCCATGCTGAATTGAGAAAGAACACTGTTGCGGAAATTTTCCACATTATACATAAATATTCATGTAAAAAAAGCCCCATTAGCAATGGGTCGATTGCTTACACTCATTGAACCAGTCATCTCTCTCTTGTACACAGTTAAGCTTCCTGCAAGTTAAGGCACTTCCGTTCCAAAATATTTTTCATTAGATTTATGCAGCAATTTTTAGGACTTCCTCTCCGCCCACTTTATGCTTGAAATTACCCACCCTTTCACCAAATGTCATTCTCCATTCTTTATACTATTCAAAATCATCTAGAGACAATCATCCACTTGGTCCTCTTGGCTGATTTTTTTACTACATCAATATTTCTCTACTTTTATTGTCTTTTTTCTCTCTTCTTACTGCACATGCACTATACAAGCCATGCAGCCTGCTACCTTCCCTCCATCACCTAATCTTTGGCTCATTTTTTCTCTAATCCTACCATTATCTATTAAATTTACTCCCATTTATCCGCATAACATTTTATTCCTCCTCTTGCAAACACTTTCAGACTTCTTCATTAGTTTCTGCAGCTTTTCTTTGCCATCCCAAACAACAATGAATCTCCCGTAAACATTAGTCATTCCTAACTCCATTTATGATCCTTTCTTATCCCACAATAATGCGCTTCCATCTTTTCTTTCTCAGTTCCTTCATAAAGATATTAAATTTCCAGGCATACATGGCACAATTTTGTCACAGATTCAGTTTTACACCAAACCAGACACTCTACCATCTACACACAATTTGCTTTCAACCTAAAAGGATTTCAGTCATTACCAATCTTCGACACCACCCATCCTCAGCACCTTCGATGCTGCTCATAGACCACATACATTTTCCTTTGCTTCTTGCAGAGGTGCTTTATAACAAGCTCCAAAAATATTTTCATTCACCTCTTTCACCTGAGACAAAGGAATGATAAATTCCTATCATTTCCGTTTTTAGAACCTTTCTCGCACCCACTCAGTCACACTTTCAGCAAAATATCATGGTATACCATAATATTTATGGCATACCATTATATTTTACTCGTAATTCCATCAGTTTGTGGTGCCTGTACATTCTTCAACCTCCTCATTGGGCGCCCGCCCTCACATCCCAAACATTCAGCCTCACAATAACCCTCAAATGCATGCCAAACCTTTACACTCTTACATAATACAGTGCTTCTTCACCACATTCAATAGTTTTTCAAAATACTCTTGCCATCTTAGCAAAAATATATTCTCTTCAGGCAGCATATTTCCATTTTGCATCCTTATTCCGAGATTCAGTTGTCTTTGCTTCTGAACCATTTCTTTTTCAAATCTCCAACACCCCACACTTTTTCACTCTCTCACTGTACTTTAATAACATTAAACTCTCGTATACAAATACTTGGCAATCTCGGATCCTATCTTAGAGTTCTTTTCTTCTCTTAAATTCCTTGCAGTTCCAGTATGCTATTAAAATATTTATCAAACTGACATGTTTTAATTGCTTTTATGGATATTTTCAACATTTCTTTTCTCTCTCTCTCTCTCTCTCTCTCTCTCTCTCTCTCTCTCTCTCTCTCTCTCTCTCTCTCTCTCTCTCTCTATATATATATATATATATATATATATATATATATATATATATATATATATATATATATATATATATATATATATATAAGTATATATATATATATATATATATGTATGTGTGTGTGTGTGTGTGTGTGTGTGTGTGTGTGTGGAAAAAATGAACATATGAGCATGGGGCACGTGTTTCAAACAGATAAATTTCTGACTCACATCGGGAACGAACCCCTGTCTCCCGAGTGACAGGCCAGGGCAATACCAGTTGACCTACCAAGGTCATAAAAGAAGTTGGAACCTAATTACTCCAGTGTCTGAGGTTTGTCCTGCTCACCAATTGACATGCTGATGGGTCGCAAGGTTAGGTAAAATTCATTGGTAGGTTAGTTGGAGGCCTGCCTGGGGAAAACCCCATGTATAGAAGTTCCAACTTCTTCATGACCTTCATATGTCAATTGCTATTGTCGCTCGGGAGACAGGGGGATATAGAAATAATATATATATATAAATATAGATATAGATATATATATATATATATATATATATATATATATATATATATATTATATATATATATATATATATATATATATATATATATATATATATATATATATATGTGTATATATATATATGTGTGTTTATACTATATATATATATATATATATATATATATATATATATATATATATATATATATATATATATATATATATATATATATATATATATATATATATATATATATATATATATATATATATATATATATATATATATATATATATATATATATATATATATATATCACACATTACCACAGGTGAAAAATAAGAGACAGGGTGTAGGTCCTGATCGGTTTCGATATATTTCCAAGCCATTGACGAAAGACTGATACAGTGTATAAGAAGTCACAATTATATATACTACAGGAACAGTACTGACGAGCATACACAACCGTTAGAGACTACGTATCCACCCACCGGCCGGTGTCGAGGTAGGAGTGGACTTCAAAACTCATTTGGCTAAAAATCACAATATACTCTCAGGGAACAATACTGATAAACATACCGACCTTAGGTGACCTCAGATCCACACCTGACAGGTGTCAGGGAGGCGGAGTTTGGAAACTCATTAGCACTACTGCCCCTGTACTGTGTTTACAAATATGGTAACCCTATATTCATACATCTCTACTGCCTGCCTTAAAATTTAAACAATTTACAAATTTCTTTTGATATTAAAGGATCAAGTTTATACATCCCTTGACTGATATTCATATTATGGTTGTAATTTTCTTTTACAAAGCTAGATTCAATGAAATTCCTTTCCAGTGCATTATTAGAATACACAATTCTGTTTGCCCCTTCCCAATTGATAGTATGATTGTCCTCACTAACATGTACAAAAATACCACTGTTCCCATGTGCATATCTCACAAATTTCTTATGCTGTTCAATTCTTTTTTCCAGTGCTTTTCCCGTTTGGCCAATATAAAAGTTGTCACAAGACTTACATGGAATTTATATACACACCCTTTAGTATTGTCAGGGGAGTTCTTGATAAGTACATTTTTCATTGTTTTATTGTTCTTAAATGCGACATTAACACCAAAATTCTTAAGAAGATGGGGGATATCTTTCATATTATTATTATAAGGCAGTAAAAGTAAATTTTTTGTGTTGTAAGGTTCTTTTTGGTTTTGATACATAGTCTTTTTTGACGCTTCAAATGCACGGTTTAATACACTGTCAGGATATTTCAATCTCTTTCCTGCATTCCTAATCTTATCTATTTCCTCATCAATAAATTCAGGGCTACATACCCGTAATGCTCTTAAAAACATAGACGAAAACACTGATTTTTTAACCTTATTGCTTTGTCCGGAATAGAAATGCACATAGGAAGAAATATTAGTGGGTTTTCTATACACACTGTATTTAAACCCACTACTGTTTCTTCGTATGAAGACATCCAAAAAGGGTAAGCACCCATCATTTTCCATTTCCATAGTAAATTTAATTGATGGTACTAATTGATTTAACTTGGCAAAAAAGTTATTTACATCTTGGTTCCCTGGCCAAACACAAATTATGTAGTCAATATACCTAAACCATGTTACATGGCGTGGGATTATGTTGCTTAATATTTTCTTTTAAAAAAATTGCATATATAAGTTACTAAACACTGGGGATAGAGGGTTTCCCATTGCCATACCAAAGTTTTGTGAGTAAAATTTACCATAAATTCAAATTTACATTCTTTCACACATAATTTAATGAGTTCATAATTGAACTAATTAAATTATGTGTGAAAGAATGTAAAATCTTGTGACAACTTTTATATTGGCCAAACGGGGAAAGCACTGGAAAAAAGAATTGAACAGCATAAGAAATGTGTGAGATGTGCACAGGGGAACAGTGGTATTTTTGTACATGCTAGTGAGAACAATCATACTATAAACCGGGAAGGAGCAAAAAGGATTGTATATTCTAATAATGCACTGGAAAGGAATATCATTGAATCTAGCTTTATAAAAGAAAGTTACAAACATAATATGAATATCAGTCAGGGATGTATAAACTTGATCCTTTAATATCAAAAGAAATTTGTAAATTGTTTAAATTTTAAGGCAGGCAGTAGAGATGTATGAATATAGGATTATCATATTTGTAAACACAGTACAGGAGCAGTAGTGCTAATGAGTTTCCAAACTCCGCCTCCCTAACACCTGTCAGGTGTGGATCTGAGGTCACCTAAGGTCGGTATGTTTATCAGTATTGTTCCCTGAGAGTATATTGTGATTTTTAGCCAAATGAGTTTTGAAGTCCACTCCTACCTCGACACCGGCCGGTGGGTGGATACGTAGTCTCTAACGGTTGTGTATGTTCATCAGTACTGTTCCTGTAGTATATATATTTGTGACTTCTTATACTCTGTATCAGTCCTTCATCAATGGCTTGGAAATAAAGTCGAAACCGGTCAGGACCTACACCCCGTCTCTTATTTTTCACCTGTGGTAATGTGTGATAAATGAATCACATAAAAAAGTGACAATAATCATATATATATATATATATATATATATATATATATATATATATATATATATATATATATATATATATATATATATACATATATATATATATATATATATATATATATATATATATATATATATATATGAATGTGCATATCCGAGCAGTTTGTGTATACTCATATATTAGTCATGGAGCCTAGTAGGGTCCCGTATCCACTAAGATGTACCCTAAATTTGACTTCAGTTCTTGTTTAAAGGTTGTTTGGACATAAAAAAACTTGGTCACATGTTCCACAACTGGCCTGTTTTCCGCCATTTTGAAATCCAAGATGGCCGCCTGACAAAAATTATAAAAGTCAATAAATGACCAGAATATAATCAATATGCATATTATTTCAAAGGTCTTGAATAGGAATTACACAATAGGATGGTTTGACATGAATTTTCATCAGATAAGGTTTAAATTAAAAAAAAAATTAAAATTAAAATAAATTTATTCATAAAAAATTGTTTATCTATGTCTCCCAATACTGGTAGTAAAATTAAGCAAATAAATATTGCACTTGTGTAACGAACTATTAATTGTTTGGAAAAAAATCACTCTTAAACCTTCATTTCACATTCCACCATTAAATCATCTTCACTGTCTTTGGAATCATTATGACTTTCTTATAGTATTATGTGGATTGCTGCACTGCCTACTTACATCACACTTACAGAATTCACAGCAACTAATATCTGCTACACGGCAAGGACATACATTTGACCTAAAGCATTTTTTACAGGTGCATGGAAATGGAAAATCTGGGCGTTGATTAGGTTCAGAAACAATAAGTGGTACCAGGAAGTAATCTTTCAAAATGTAACCATAATCTAGTGGATTCAGTATATCTATGGTAGCTTTTGTGGCATTTGTCCAGCGATAACATTGCAAAAAACCTCGCTTAATATGAAGCTGTATGCCATTTGAAGTTGGAACAAGTCTTTCAAAATTGTTTTTGATGCTTTTATGATGGCACAGGAAATATTGCAGCTCATTGAATGATCTAGGTAGACTGCACCAATGGCTTGGGCAAGAAACTGCTTTGCTTTGATTTCCATATCATGAAAAAGTTCTTTATTTTTTTCCAAAATCCTTGATTAACTCAATTCCACCTTGCTCTGCTCCCCTGAATACAGCAAGTTTCGTTGAAACCTTACTGGTTGTGTCACAACCACTAAGTGCATGGACACCTGGAAGTACAGAAACTAGTGGTCCTGACATTGTCAGTACTGAATCATGGACTGGCAATGCCCTTTTGGTGTTGGCTTGTCCACAAAGGACTCATAGCTCTTCTAGACCACTGAATTTCCAAGTGTGTGGCAGTTGCAAACAGTCTTCATAAATAGTCTTGGAGACTGGTGGGGTCCCTTATGCACTAAGATGTACCCTAAATTTGACTTCAGATCAAGTGGTTAATTGAGAAAGTGACTCAAGGTACAGAAAGTATGTCCATACCTATATACCTTGGAGGTTCTCATGAAGATAACTTGTATACGTGCCTGAGGATCAGCTCTCAAACTGTTGTGGATGTACCGACACTTCATTGTCAACACAAAGAGGCTGATGATAGAATATTGTTACATATCAACCATGCCACTTGCACAGAATTATTCAAGAGAGTCATAGTGGCTTCACCAGATACAGATGCTTTAGTATGTATACTGTACCACTTCAGTGAAACTTGGAAATTCAGTGATCTAGAAGAGCTATGAGTCCTTTGTGGACAACCCAACACCAAAAGGGCATTGCCAGTCCATGATTTAGTACTGACAATGTCAGGACCACTAGTTTCTGTACTTCCAGGTGTCCATGCACTTAGTGGTTGTGACACAACCAGTAAGGTTTCAACGAAACTTGCTGTATTCAGGGGAGCAGAGCAAGGTGGAATAGAGTTAATCAAGGATTTTGGAAAAAATAAAGAACTTTCTCATGATATGGAAATCAAAGCAGAGCAGTTTCTTGCCCAAGCCATTGGTGAAGTCAACATAGATACATTCAGTGAGCTGTAATATTTCCTGTACCATCATATAGGCATTAAAAACAATTTTGAAAGACTTGTTCCAACTTCAAATAGCATACAGCTTCATATTAAGCGAGGTTTTTTGCAATTTTATCACTGGACAAATGTCACAAAAGCTACCATAGGTGTACTGAATCCACTAGATTATGGTTACATTTTGAACGATTACTTCCTGGTACCACTTATTATTTCTGAACCTAATCAACCCCCAGATTTTCCATTTCCATGCGCCTGTAAAAAATGCTTTAGGTCAAATGTATGTCCTTCCGTGAATTTTGCTGTGAATTCTGTAAGTATGATGTATGTGGGCAGTGCAGCAATCCACATAATACTATAAGAAAGTCATAATGATTCCAAAGACAGTGAAGATGATTTAATGGTGGAATGTGAAATGAAGGTTTAAGAGTGATTTTTTTTCCAAACAATTAATAGTTCGTTACACAAGTGCAATATTTATTTGCTTAATTTTACTACCGCACAGTATTGGGAGACATAGGTAAACAATTATATATGAATAAATTTCTTTTAATTTTAATTTTTTTATTTAAACCCTTATCTGATGAAAATTCATGTCAAACCATCCTATTTTGTATTCTTCTATTCAAGACCTTTGAAATAATACGAATATTGAGCATATTCTGGTCATTTATTGACTTTTATAATTTTTGTCAGCCGGCCATCTTGGATTTCAAAATGACGGAAAACAGGCCAGTTGCGGAACATGTGACCAAGTATTTTTTTGTCCAAACAACCTTTAAACAAGATCTGAAGTCAAATTTAGGGTGCATCTTAGTGCATACGGAACCCTACCAGGCACCATGACTATGTGTGGTCTTTCATTTTGACTCAGACTGGAACACTAAGGGGATCAGAACTGTGATACCTATGGCGATGTTTATTTTATATTATATATACAGTATATATATGTGTGTTAATATATATATATATATATATATATATATATATATATATATATATATATATATAATGCCATATTATGCAAGGTCAGATAGAGTCATAACCTCCTTCCACATCTGTTTTAAGAACAATGTCATATCAACTTATATCTCAAAGATTCCATGGTAGGAATGGCCAGCCTGCATACTGGGTCAGCACATTCTCTCTCTCTCTCTCTCTCTCTCTCTCTCTCTCTCTCTCTCTCTCTCTCTCTCTCTCTCTCTTGTCATCCAAGTCACTAACTGAACTAAGGAAGAACAACAAAAACGACTAAAAAAATTTAATTTATTTAGCAATCTAACATGACAAGTAGACTGGAATCAAAATAGGAATGAAATGGGAATATCTGCATCTCAGAATTGTTAACCCAATTATTCAAGTAAGAAATATAACATAGTGCTATCAATGTCCACCAGTTGAGTCTTTACAACAAAAAAAGTCAAAATAAGTCAACAGGACCATAGTCTTGATAAGTCACATTCCCCTCTATCTATATTGACCTCTATTCAATACATCTGAGGAAACAAAGGGAAAAACACAACTTTTAAAAATAGGCACAGAGAAAAATAAATGTTGGATATTTTTCCACGTTACCAACCCCAAAAGAAATGTACAAAATTAAACATGATAAAGTCAAAATCAATAAAATCAAAGAGACATAGCAGATAGAAAATAAATGGGGAAAAAGATATTCAGCATGGTAACCGCTGAAAAGAATCAGCATTTAAAGTTAATTAAATTAAAGTTCCAGCTCACCCCAGAGGCATTTACAAGATCTTCCAGGTAAGCAGATCAGAGAGCAAAAGGATCTAACTCTGAAAAGTCTAACCTGTACTCAAACCAAAAATTTCACACCTTGTATGACACACCCATGAAAGCGAACAAACGAACGCTCTAACCGGAACTTGACGACTTCCAGCGGCATAGCCAGTGCATCACCCAGGGTACGATGCCCCTTTGTGTCTCCGTGAGAAGCCACACTGACACTAGGCCTTCATCAGCACTGACTCGCTGAATACGTTACCTTTGCCCAGAATGTCTTCAAGAAAACTGCTTAACTAAAAAAACGAAATAACATGTTCATCCTAAATACTTTTCATTAGCTCGGCCACCAATTGTACTGCCCTCAGCACGAGAAAAGCAACGAGTTCTATTCCCCCAATTCATGCACCAGCTGAAGAGCAACACCTGTGGCTGTCTTCTCTTTGGACGAGTGTTTGTTTGAACATAGTTTCTTTGTGCATTTGACCCCAACACCACACACACAGCATGACAACAAAGACCAACATCAACAAGGAAATCGATGAGCAAAGGTAGTGCTGTGGAACAAAGCAGAAGTCATCTTCAGGCAATGGGGGAATTGGAGGAATTGTGGTTATATCCCCCCTAGGGGAAGGCACAGGAATAATGCAGTGTTCCCTGTGAAGGTGACGCATGAAGATATGAGTGCTCGAGTTGTACACCATCCTGCTGAGTACTTGGAATTTTGGTGTGACAATCCGACAAGCAGCATCGAAGAGACAAGATCCTTTCAGCTAGGAGATATCAGATGTATTATGACATTGGGCAGAGATTTGGCAGCTTGCACAAAAAACTGCAGTGAGAGTCTTCATAGAGGCCACTTGAACTCCAGTCAGAAATGTTGTAAAGTCACAGTCTGAAGATGTCTGATTATGAACAAGTGACAGTTCACACCCTAACAAGTTGACGTTCCTAAGAGCAAAAATCCTACTATCAAAAACGTATCTGTCATGAACTAAAGTACACCCTGACCTATAATTAATAGCAGAGGACTGATAATGATCACCCAAAATATATATAGTCTCTATTCTATCCCATGTCGCCATCGAACCATCAGAACTACTAGGAAAAGGCTGGGTAATAAAACTGTGAAACAATTTCATATCACTGACAGGAACCTCCACAAGCAACCCTCTGTCAGGCAAGCGTACTTTAAAAATCCCATAATAACGATACGAATTCCCCGCCAGTGAAAATTATTTGTGAACTATAAAGATATGCTGCATTTTTCAAAGTAGATTCCTGAGCCCTGAATGGTAAAACATCCCCAAAAATACACCCCTTAGAAGCAGCTACAACTGCTTGAACCTGAGTTGTAATCACCGTTAATAAAGACCCTGCTTCTTTCTCAACATTAAGTAAGGTAGTTTGACCAGAAGAAAAAACAATCGAAACAACTAAGTCTCCCCAAACACCCTCAACAGTAACCAGTAACTTATTCAAAGATGTCCTCAATTTCTCAAAACCCCCACCCAATTTATTATTACTGTCTCGTAATGCCATCAAAGCTTTACTAAGAAAAACAAATATATTATATAACCATAAAACCATTACAACGACTCTAACACCTTAAAAGATCAGAAAACCAAAAACACATCTACAAAATGTAATCTCATAAATCACAAAACCATATATAAAATCATAACGCCCCTTATGAAAGAACAAATCATAGCACCCTTCTTGCCTTGGCATAGACATCCACCTAAAAGGCTATGAGTAAACAGAACTTCAGCATCCAAAAAAACAAAGAAAAGATACCTATCACTAACCAGACCTCGAAACCAAACAAAAAAAAAAAAAAGACTACAACCCTGATCACAGAACTCACAAAACTCTACGGTATCCCTTGCACCTCATTTAACATATGTGACCTCAGCATTGACAAAATTCCAACAATGAATTACGCCGAACCGCAACACTTGCTCAGAAAGGAAAAAAACAACAAAAAAAGACCAAAATCAGACACCAAAAATCTATAAAACTCTATGGAAAGCGTCCTCCCATGTTCAAAACCCCAAATTACATTTCAGGGAAACCCACAGATAAAAATAAAAAGCAAATAAAAGTACATAGGGAAAAGAATGAACCCATCAATTCCCCTTTAAACTGTCCTCTTAATCTTAGATATATGTGTCAACCTGGACAATCCGGTTTTTACATCTCGAACAACAAACCTATTCCTTTTCTTTATTTCCACAACCCAAAATGGACACCAAACTAGGCCCTAATTTCTAATTCAACTGATTCCTGACATTTATCTTCACAAAACCCTGTCACCAACAGCAACTTTAACATTATCTGGCTTTGAATTGCTCCTATCAACCATTTCCTGCATCGTTAATTAAAGATTCCGAGCAAGGCGAGCTTATCTCTCCTTAGCAGCAGAGACCAACAATCTAACTGTATCATCACAACGAGACGGAATGGAGAACGAATCGAACGCGCCTCGCGTGGATAACCAAAGACTGCCTCAGCTGGAGACATCGCAATAGTATCAATAACCATAATATTAATACTATGCCAAACCTGTGCGATATACTGATCCCAATTCACATCATTAGCCCCTACAGTGATTCTGAAAGCCTCAATTTCCTTCCTATTGGCCCACTCACATAACCCATTGGCTTCTGGTCTGTACGAAATAATAGTTTCTGTCAGAATTCCCATAACCTCCGCAAGACACTCTAACATCTTATTCACAAATTCGCTCCCATTGTCTGTAATAAGTATCTCAGGAACCCCATAACGACAAATAAACCCCTCAAAAAACGCAACTAATACTTCCTCCTCTGTCTTATGCTTCAAAGGGAAAATCTCTACCAACCTAGTTAATTCATCCACAATAACCAACAAATGTTCGTGCCCATAGCCAGACTCACATAAATTGGAAAGTATATCCATATGGACACGCTGGAAGGGTCTACTGGGGATAGGAAATTAACCCAATTTGCACAAAATAACCCTCGCTGGCTTGCATGCATTGAAAACTGAACATACCCTCACAAAATCCTCCACTGATGCGAGCATGTTCTTCCAAAAAAACTTCCCCTGTACATTGTGAAACGTCTTCTCAATACCCAAATGTGGAATACCAAACCTGCAATGAACAATGTCCAAAACCGTATGTACTAGGCTCTTTGGGACAACTATCTGTGTTGTATCTCCTATATCCTCACTACTCCTCAGCTTATATTTAATTTTCCTAACTGACAAATTACCCTCTAACTCTAGACCTGCAAAAGGCAACCTATAACCCTTTCTAACTAATTCCCCTCTAAGGAATGCCTTTGCGTCTGCCAAAATTTCATCTTCATCCTGTTTAGCCTCCACTAAACTAATATCCCAGTCTATGCAATCCCCTGATACATAACAAACACGACACCCATCTGAATCATAAAAACTCCTACTAAGGGCATCAGCTACAACGTTATGTCTACCTTCAATATACCTAAGCTTGGCGTCAAAATCCCTAATTGTCAAAAAACACCTAGCTCTCTTAGGAGAAAGATCCAGCTTATTAAAAAATCCAACAACAGCTTATGATCTGTAAGAACCTCAACTTTGTTACCCAACAATAACATCTTAAAATGAACCAAACTAGACACTAATGCGAACACCTTTTTGCCTGTCTTGCACATAGACATCTCATTACTCCCTCATATCTTAAACTTCCTACTGTAGAATGCGGTAGGATGCAATTTACCCTCAAATTTCTGCATAAGACACGCTCCTATGCCTCGTGACTGGCATCTGTCACCAACGTGGAAGGTTGCTCGAAAGCTGGAAACTTCAGCACCAGAGGACTCATTAAAGCCTCTCACCCCACACAAACTGCGCATCATCCCTCAACACGTCTGTTAACAGAGACAATAGGGTGGAAAAACCTTTCACAAATCTCCGGAAACATCCTGCCATGCCCAAAAATGAATGAATCTGCTTCTTGTTTTTAGGAGCAGGAAAATCAACGATCGCCCTAACCTTGTCCCCATTTACCCTGCACCTTCCTTAGAAATAACATGACCCAAATATACTATCTGCTTCTTCAAGAAATTACACTTGGCTAATTTAATTTTCAAACCTGCTAACCTAAGCCTTCTAAGAACCTCCTTAAGTACCTCTAAATGTTCTTCTACAGAATCAGTGGCAAACAAGATGTCATCCATATACACATAATACACTTCCCTAACAAACCATGGAAAACTGTATTTACCAAACTCATAAAAGTCATAGGGCTACCCGACAAACCAAACAACATCTGCGTAAACTCATAATGTCCCTTTGGCAAAGAAAAAGCAGTATACTTGCGACTCTCCTCACTAAGGGGAACTTGCAAAAACCCCTGCATCAGATCAATTGAAGAGTAGGTATTTTTACCCCCGATATCTACAAACAAATCCGGGATAGCGGTCCAGGATCGACTTATCATTCAACTTACGAAAATCCACACACACACACACACACGTACTGAGCCACCCTTCTTAGGCACTGCTAACAATGGAAAGTTAGAAGGTGAGGAACTGGGCCTAATTATACCTTCCTCTTCCCAATTATTGGCCTCTTGCTCTACCTGTTCCCTAATCTTAAAAGGAATCCTATATGAAGGGACAAAAATAGGCTTAGTCTCATCCTCTAAATGAACCTTGTGTTCTAACACATTAGTTAACCCCAACTTATCCCCTTTAAGAGCGACAATATCTGCAAACTCAGCCAAAACATTTTCCACCCCCTCTATATACTCTTTATAATCAGCATTATCTAAATGATCCCTAAAAACCTGTCTCCTAACCTGTAATTCTGCCTCTGAAAATTCATTGATGGCCCCTACAATAGCAACCAAATTATTGTCATTAACTCAATCTTCCAAATCTACCACATATGTATCTTTCTGATATCTCTGAACTGAGTCATTACAGTTTAGTAATTCTACCCAAGTAAACCCTGTATCAGACACATTGCTTATAGAAACTGTACCCACTAACCCCTTGCACTCCTCTTCACTCATACACACCTGTCTGGGCATTTAAGCATGAGTAAATGTATTTATTGTGTGTATGTGTTACAGTATGAGAACGTACGCCTATGTGGTATTCCTAATCCTTCGGGCCAACCCTATAAGAGCTGAAATTCAGCTCAGTGGTATGGTTAAACTACTTTAATACTACTATTACTTTACATCTTTCATTCAGACTTTCACCAGATCAACCATACCTGGACCCAAAACCACATCTTCAGATAAAATACCTTTATAACACTTCTTCCCCTCAGAAACATATTCAATATCACCCATAAACCATTATCAACACCCAATCCCTTATCATGATCCCCTGTAATCTCATCAATATTCTCATACAGGACAAAAACCTCAGGTACCCCAACACTTATACCACCTAGCCCCGTATGAACCGAGATCCTGTTTTGCCGCCACGCTGGATGACCCAGTAGCAATGTATTACCCAAAGCAGTCCCTCATAAAACCAAAAGTGGCTCTTAAAAACTTTACTTCCCAAGGACAAACAAACGTCCTTGCAACCTAAAACACTCAACCTATTTGCTTGAACATCACATACTGTCTCTTTAGTAGGCCTCAAACAGCAATCAGAAAACATCAATAAATACTGAGACATCGACACAATTCACAGACCCTTTCACAACTGGCTTCAGCTCTAAGGGCTCAGCCAGAAGTCCTATATCACAAGAAACACCCATCACCTTTTCCCCTTTTCTTGTTCGACACCCTAGAAATTCTGCCGGTCCCCAGAAACCCTCAAAAAAAAACCCTCAAGGAGTTCTTCTATTAGAAATGCCAGAACCCTGAGGGACACTCCTATTCATCCTGTTTAACCTGTTAAGCGTCACCCACGTAATAATACGTTTGCTGCGATCTACTCGGTAGCGCCTTCAACGGGATATTACGTTAACGACTTTAACTGTGCTTTTCAAGCTGTCAGCCCCGTAATAATACGTTTACTCGTATGGAAAATGTTGGAACATCATTTGGTAACACTCTTCGCACACGTAAGCTGTAATTGATGACTTATTTCCTGCCTGGCAACTCTTTTTAGTTGGTCGCTTGATGCCTAGATGACTATTTTTTTCCCAGTACGCGTTGGGCGTTTTCAGAGACAACATGGCTTCGACATCTTCCGCAATGAATGCCACAAAGAGGAGGCGTATGTCTTCAGGTGAGATAAATCATATCCTAGACGAGATGTCTGATACTGAAGACATATTTGATGATGAGCAAAAGCTCTAGTTCTGAATCCTCCAGCAATGAGGATATTGAAGAGACAAACTTTTCTTCCGATAGCGGAAGTGAAGATGACTTCTCATTGCCGAGTGACTGGACTCCGAGGGAGAGAGAGAGAGATCCCTTTACTTTTGTTGCTGATCCCGGCGTGAAATTTTCAGTTGAGGATAAAGAGAATCCATTAGAATATTTTGAAAATACTTTGATGATGAAGTCATTGATTACCTCGTGAAAGAGACAAACAGATATGCAAGTCAGTTTCTGGATGAGAATGTAGAAAATTTGTCTCCAAGTCACGAGTGCATAGATGGTTTGACACTTGTGCAAGCGAAATGAAAGTCTTTATAGGGCTACTTATTTTACAGGAATTGATTCCAAACAAATGACAATTCAATGTATTTCTCAACACGAGAGAGTGTTTCTTCTCCTTTTTCGAAAGGTAATGAGTGGCCGTAGATTTGACTTATTGCATAAATTCTTACATTTGGTTGACAATAGTACTATAACAGAAGGACCAGGAAGAAAGTTAGCAAAAATAAAGCCATTCACCGATCTTATTTTGAAGAAATTTATGAACAATTACATTCCAAGTAGGAACGTTTCTGTTGATGAGTCTTTGTTGGCTGGAAGGAAATTTATCATGGATTCAGTACATACCAGCTAAACGTAAAAGGTTTGGAATAAAGTTTTATGAACTTTGTGAAAGTTCTACTGGTTATATATATGGAACTTCTTCATTTATGCAGGTAAGGATACACAATACATGGAAAAATATATGGATCTTCCTGTGTCTAATAGAATTGTTTCCTCTCTTATGGACCCTCTTTTGAACAAAGGGCTATTGTTTATATACAGATAATTTTTATACAAGTCCAACATTGGCAGATGCACTTGCGGATGAAGAAACTGACACTGTCAGTACTGTAGCCTAAGGGTCACGAGAAAGGACGTGCCAGCAAAAATAAAAGGAACTAAACTGAAAAAGGTGAAAAAGTAGCAGAATTCCGAAAAAATCTATGGTACTGAAATGGAAAGATAAAAAGGATGTATGTGTTCTGAGTACAATGCATGATGATTCTATGGTGAAGGTGAAATCTAGGAGAGGGAAAAGAAATGTATAAACCGAAAGCAGTTGCAGATTATAATGCAAACATGGGAGGAGTTGATTTGTCTGATAACCTCTTGGTTCATTTTTCGACCGCAAGAAACAGACTGAAGAAATATTACAAGAAAGTATTTCGACATTTGTTAGACATGTCTGTTGTGAATTGCTATGTCACATATAGAGCCCCTTGGTGGGAAGGTTGTAAGACGTGAATTTATTTTGAGGATAAGTGAAAGACTGATTATGAAATATGCAGAAGAAAGACCTGTTCCCTTAACAATGAGGCCCCAAAACTTGCAGCAAAACCTTCACGGCTAATTGGCAGGCACTTTCCTGAGTATTGTCACCTACAGATAAAAGAAGAGGCCACAAAGGACTTGTGCTCAGTGTCGGAAGAACAACATAAGAAGGGATAGCTCATATTGGTGTAAGGATTGTGAAGTAGGATTGTGTGTAGCCCCTTGCTTTAGAGATTGGCATACAAAAGAATAGTGCATGTTGTATAACACTTTTCGTTCAGTATTTTGTAGTCTTATGAAATGAAATAATAGTAGTATTAATAGTTTTTATCCCATCATTTAATAGAATTCCTACTCTTAACTACAGTATGAATTATAAGCATACAAATCAATATTAACTTTGAAAAACTATGATCAGTGATATGACCACTAAATGCAAGAAAAAACTGCGTGTGATGCATACGTTAAAACAGCGAGCTCACCCACGGGGGACGCTTAACAGGTTAAGAACTGGACAAAACCGCCAACTGTGCTGTGAAGCCTTGCAGACATCACAATATCTCACCTTGCAGAACTTTTTGGTGTGACCCTGCCTATTACAGTTAAAGCAATGGGCCTGCAACACTGAACCCATAGAACCCCTCCTATCCTTTGACTAGGAGGGAAACTAGAATCACCATGTGGCAGGTGCACTGGAATAGCTTCAGAAGCCTTCGGCATCCTATTTATGAAAGTGCTATCCACAGCAGGACATTTTGACAGGTGTTTGCGAAGCTGCGAGAAAAGCAAGGCTTCATCAGACCCATTTTCTATTTTTTCATCAAAACTATCTACTATGGCATCAGGAACATCATTGAGCATCCATGCAAACTGAAGCAATTTCTCTAGGTCATCCACAGAAATACTGTTACCCTTTACCCAACTAGACACTTTTAATTTCTTAGAAAAATCTCTCACAGCATCAAAGCATCTGGCACTAAACCTAACCAAAGAATCCTGGCCCTTATGAATCTTAAAGAGCAACCTAAGGTCTTGAATTGCATCTCTAGCTTCAGCTGTCCCATATGCTTTTCTCAGTAACTTGTTGAGATCGTCCCATGTCTTACAATTTCCAAATTGATGACTCTGACAACATTGTCCTATGTAACCTTTATCTAAACAGAGGAATCCTTTTGCTTCATTCAAAGCCTCTACCCCATCCATAATTTTCTTGGCAATCAGGCAATTTGACACACCCTCAAATAAAATTTCGAGAGGGACTGGAAGAACCCCATCAACCAACACCAGGAATGGCTGAAAGAGAGTTACCTTATCCCTATCTACAGCACCCTCCGCCATATTGTCGGGACTAATAAAACTCCAAGTCCCAACAACAAGACCTGATCCCAACCTCATACGCTAACAGAAATTCCAAAGTAAAATCTTTCTTGAAGACAAATGGGAAATTTCCCGAGAGAGAAAAAAAAGAAATAGAGAAAGAAAGGCAAAAAAAACAAGAAGACTAAGGTATGTGTACCCAATAGCATAAGAAATATTTATTCCCAATAACCCAACAACCGTCGAGCAATTTATCAACACAATAACCCACGTCTTCTTCGTTTTAATGTGCTTTTTCCCATTCTTTATATGGGGTAAGCACGATGCCTTCTTTTTGAAGGACTTTTGATTTGGCGTTGGGGTAGGCCGTAGCCTCGATCGGCTGCCCAGCCTGACATCGCTTAGACCCCGGTAACGATGTGTACGTGTGTCGTACCAATCCCCAGCTCCCTTTCTCCCAGCAGCGAGGAGAACTGGGCCAGTCCCCCAAAAATAAGAAAAATAATAAAAAACAAAGTATTCCATAAATCCCAAATTAGTTCCTAATTGCCAATACGAACTGCCAGTCACTGCAAAAAAAGTACGAGCCGCGCCCGCTCTAACTACCCCAGTCTACCCCCTCATACACAGAAAACGCGCTCAAAGAGAATGGGAAGGAAGCAGGATAATCTGCCCACTAAACTACATCACGAGTACATCACTTCACACAGCAACTCTGAGTCATTTGCAACATAATCAGAAAAAAACACCCGCTCACCTTGAACCAGCTTATTCCCTTCTACGACACTAAACAATAAATCAACATTACAAAAAAACACTCACATAAAAATATCCCTCCTTCGTCTTCAAAACCCTCTGTGATGCAAAAATACTTGGAAACAATTTCCAACGCCTCCCACGACACCAAACCCACTCACACCAGCACAGGCTATTAGCTACTGACACTGAATCATCTGGCTATCTTAGCCGGAAAAAAACAGCTAGGTCACCAAAGTACTACCAACCAAACGTCTCAAAGCTTATTGAAACGTGCCCTATTCCAGCCTAATGTCCCCGTTACCAGTTCCTTCAGAAGCTGTTAAAGGTCGTAAGGTCAAACTGCCACCAACTATTATGCATTACTATATCTCAAAGATTCCACAGTAGCAATGGCCAGCCTGCATACTGAGTCAGCACATTCATTCTCTCTCTCTCTCTCTCTCTCTCTCTCTCTCTCTCTCTCTCTCTCTCTCTCGTCATCCAAGTCACTAACTGAACTAAGGACGAACAACAACAACATGACTACAAAAACATAATTTATTCAGCAATCTAACATGGCAAGTAGATTGGAATCAAAATAGGATTGGAATGGGGATATCTGCGTCCAAGAATTGTTAACCAAATTAACCAGGTAAGAAATATAACATCCACCAGTTGAGTCTTTACAGCAACAAAAATTAAAATAAGTCAACACAATCGTAGTCATGATAAGTCACATTCCCCTCCATTCATATTGACCTCTATTCAACACATCTGAGGAAACAAAGGGTAAACAACAACGTTTAAAAACAGGCACAGAGAAAAATAAAGGTTGGATATTTTCCCACATTACCAACCCCAAAAGAAATGCATAAAATTAAACATGGTAAAGTCAAAATTAATAAAATTAAAGAGACATAGGAGATAAAAAAATAAATGGGGAAAAAGATATTCAGCATGGTAACCGCTGCAAAGAATCAATACATATTAAACAAAGCTAACTAAACCCATTTAGGTTTTCTTAAATAAGGTTCCAGCTCACCTCACAGGCAGTCACAAAATCTTCCAGGGAAGCAGATCTGAGCACAAAGGGATCTAACTCTGAAATGTCTAACCTGTACTCAAACTGAAGAATTCACTCCTACGATGCCCCCTTGTCTCCATGAGAAGCCATACTGACGCTAGGCCTTCGTCAGCACAGCACTGACTGTTTCCTGAAAGCGTATATATATGTTTCCATATATATATAGATATATATATATATATATATATATATATATATATATATATATATATATATATATATATATATATATATATATGTGTATATATATATAGTTACGAACTAGAATTAAATGAGTCTCTAATGTCTTACCAGTGAAATCAAAACAACTGCTATTTCAGTAATCCACATTATCTTTATTCCAAAACAAATCTACAATAAGACCATACACAAGGTGCTGTCTATTAATATTTTGCAAACACTTCACATGTAATTGTCTACCTCGCCCTTCTAAATAGAAGATTTTGATCCAAAAGAGCAAAATTTTCCCCTGACACTGGCAATAACATTTTCTTTAGCCTTCATAATCTTTACTAGAATGCCATATTCCTTTAAAATCGGACTCCAGATCAATAACCTCGTCATTAATTTTCATCCTTGTCAAAAAACCAATGGACTGTGATCGGAATATACTATATGTACTTAACTTAAAAATTAAGAAATAATTTTACTCAAATGCGACTATATTTACTGTGTAGGCAAATGCTTAATCTTTAATAGTAACATTTTACTAATACATATTTATGAAAAAATTCTTTCATAAGTAAAATAGTAAACATACCACAATCAAACTACACCCCAAACTCAATACCAATGAGTGCACATATAAGATGATGGATAAAAATGTTTGTGACATTAAAAAGTCCTCAACCATAAAATCACCTGTGATTTATAAACTGCACAGCACTAGAGTTTAGTAAAATGTGAACTAAATTTTATGATCATCATCATTACAGGGAAACACTAGTTTTTTTACCACAGCAAGGTTTCTGTTAATGTAATAATATTTGCAATAATCATAAACCCAATGACAGTAATGAAAAGTATCTTGTGGACTGTTTTAGTAATCCTTAGATGACCACCTGGAGGCAGACTATGACCCATATTGAGAAGTTAATTCTTAAAAATCTTAGGAACTGCAATGTGATGGACAACTGCCCAGATGTCATTTGCAGGTATATTAGAAGGGTGCTATTTCAACATCGAAACCCTGTCAGTAGTGTAATATCCACCTGGAACTGTGACTATTTTATCACTATGCATAGCTCTTTTTACTTATCTCTGCAATCTCAGAATCACTGATCTAGCAAAGACATACTCTCCAGCAAAAGACAGATTCTCAGGCTCATGGTAATTTTCCTTTAGCTCTAAGTTCTTGGTCCCTATCAAATAATGATCCTACGAAAGTGCCTGGTAATTCATCAAAACAGGAATTCTTGTTATAGTTACTATCTGCAAAATGACTTGAGTAATCATGATGAGACAGAGTGCTAGACTGCACTAGGTTCTCCTCCTGTTCATCCTTTCTAGCCATTTCTCAAGTCACTGTACAGGCAGGGCCGCAGGGAACATATCAGAATCCAGGTTAGATTCCCCTTCAGTATTTACTTAAAAATCAGCAGAAGAGAGTGGACAACATTTCCATGGTTAGGTCATCACCTAGTGAAAAAGAAACACCTTTTATTGGGAGACTGGGTATGAATCCCACCTTAACTTGCCCTGTAACTAAGTCTGACTTTAGAAACACAGAGTGGAAAAGTACTGACATAACCTTTCCTTCAATATCTAGTTGCCATCTCATTACAGGTAGACAATGCCTTCTATAACAAAAGTGAGTGAGATGACCCATTATCTTGAAGAATTTGAACATCTCAGGGAGTAGAATACCCACTTGGAGAAATAAAAACCTCTAGCACAAATGGAAGGAACCTCTCCCCTAGTAAGATCAGATGTTTCCACATTTTCAGCTTCCTTAAGACAATGAGGTAATGTGCTTAACCTAATAACTGGCACAGGTGTCTCAGTGAAAGAATTCATCAGACCATTAGGTGGGGCTTCTTTTGTCTTTTCTTCTTAAGAAATATGCACTCTTACAAGACATGACCTTGTCTCTTGCAGTAATTCCATGCAAATCAAATAGAAATCTCTTTAATTTGGCTTTTGGTGTCACTATCATTGGTTTCTAATGTCAGCTCACTAGCCTTTGCAGTCAACCAGGTGAATTGGATTAGGTTTACCACCCTTTGTTTTAGTATGGTCAGTCCTATTACTTGAACCAGATTTTGATTTTTGTGTAGGGGCATAGTCATCTATTAACCTTGGTGACTATTATCAATGTACACTACCTGCCAAAAAAAACTTCTTTGCTGTGTGCAAATTCTACATAAGTCTGATAACCATTTTTTCTAAGATTTCCAAACTTCTATCTGTAAGTTTCCAAAACTAGCTCATAAGCTGTCAAGATGCCCTGTCTCACCGGCTTGTATTGTGAGGCATATTCAGCTGACAATGCTGAGTAGGCATGTTGAGTTTTCCCTTTAAAAACACTCTGCAGCATTAAAGACCCGTATTCTTTTGGCCACTTCAAATTTTTTACCAACTTTTCGGAAGATTGGAAATGGTTATCAACTTCATTTTCATCAAGTGGTGGAACAACTCTAACTTTTCTACTTGCAACGAAAGAATCAGACGTATGATGTCCTGAGTCCTTTCTTTCTAACTGCGAAACTTAAGAGTTTTTTGTGATTACAATTTCATTTTCTCTAGTTCAAGCTGCCTATACTTCTCTTTTTCTTCTCACTCGTCTCTTAATCTTCTTTCTTCTTTTCTTCTTCTAACCTCGGTTTTTCTAACTCAACTTCCTTGGTTTTCCTTCTCCTCCATTCAGCATTTTAAGTTTATATTGCACCCCAAAAGTGATAGGGTCTTCAAATTCTGGTAAATCCTCTATTTTGAAAACATCATCCTCATGATAATATATTGCAATCACTCTTTGAATCTGACGTTGTGTAGAGCCTACCTTTACTTCAGCAATGTCTAATGGCCAAGAAATTTCTAGAAATTCAGGCTTTTCCAAATCCCGCAGACCTTCAACAGTTGGTGTGGCCGAGAAATCTTTCACTGCTACTGACCTTTTCAAACTTCAATCAATTATATTATATAAAAACCAAAGGTTTATTGATTCATCAAATGGGTCTGGTCCCTGTCAGGCCCTAATTTTGTTACGACCTAAAATTAAATTAGCATTTAATATTGTACCAATGAAATCAAAACGGCAGTTATTTCAAAATTTCCGCTTAACTTTACTTAACAACAAGTCAACAGTGACACCATAAACAAGGCAATATCAATAAATATTTTACAGTCACTACATGTATCCAATTGTCTTTGCAAACAATCCATTCCTAGATTATTCATGCTCTTTAATTTGTGCACAGCGTCAGCAAATGTAGAGTTTTCAATAATCAAAGTATTTTACCAGCTGTATCCAAGATCCACTTTTAACTGGAACTCGGTGTTTATCGCCCTTCAACCAACAACCAACTGATCCGAAATGCATATTTCAGCTGTCGTATATAGCTTCTGGTCACCAGGAAGTTTCTAAAGGTCTTTTTTTCAAGTTTCCACAAGGATTCAGTATCTACTAGTATATTCAGCTGAATACATATTATGAATGTAACACCTAAGAAAACTACCAGGCCAAATGTCATGCACACTGTACGAACAATGGCTTCTACATCACTATATATATATATATATTGTCATAAACTGGTCGTCTTGGTTGGGGAGAGAATTGAAACAAGGTTTAACATGATGCTGCCAATGAACCAAGAGAGCCCAGATTATGAACAAAGGAAACGTTATTTGAGAACTTACCTTAGATTTTCCCTGGATTTACACTTAAATGAGTAAGGTCACCATGTGGAATTAGAATTCTTTTACAATTTAAAGGGGTTTATTTACAGAGACTAACAATTAAGCAAGGAGACAAAACAGAATGCAAAATGGTAATCAATGGGCAGGCTCATTAATTATATACAGTGAGCAATACTGCAGTGATTGGCAACAAGCAAGCTAGTTGATAAGGGGCCAATGTACAGTACAATTATTCCCATTATAATAATAATAACTTGGTTAGGCCAAAATTACATTAAAAGGTTCTTAGTTAATTGCTGCGAAGGATTGAACTCCAGGATGGGGAAATTAATTCATATAAAGTTTGGCGGGCCACAATGGACTTCGATAATCGGACTGCGACCAGGAACATTTCGGGATTTGAATGGCAGTCAGAATTAGTGGACACCGAGTGCAATGGAGCGGCAGGTCTCTCCTGTAAGAAAAGTTCTGGATTAGAACGGCGGCACACACTGAAGGACATGAAATCCCCCTATAAAATGTTACACATTACACATTTTAAATATTAACCACTATGTAGCCCAGCAGATAATTATAAGGAACTCACATAAGCACAGTATGGGAATTGTAATTGACTGGGCTTTTAACACAAGGAACACATGCTCGCAATCACACAAAGAGAAAATTCAAACACTTGTATCACTTAGCCTAATTTGCCCTTAAGTTGCACTGGGGAAGGGATAACTGGATGTTTATCACGGGATCTTTACTGGAATTCAAGGCACATTATGGGGCGAGATACGGGAGGCTGAAGCAGGACTCTTAACAAGGGAAAATTGCTTTGTGGAGGAAGGAGTTAAAGTTTAAAGGAATGGGAAATTTAAGGGGTTTAAGTAGAAGGGATAGGGCTGGCTTACTGACTACTTGCAAAGTACGAACCTTGTCTAATAATTGCGGCGCCAAACAACTGACTCGGCTGTTCGTCGAAGATAGTTTCAACCAGCTTAAGCGGAGAAGAACGCGGGACATGCGTTCCTGTCGAAAGTCGAAGGAGGCTCTGAAGCATCTCTCAGACAGCGGCAGCTGTGTTTTTTAAATTTAGGCTGATCGGACCTGCAAGGAGTCATACGCCAGCAAAAAAGCAGAAGGAAAGGATCCTTAAATATTAATTACTTAGAGGTTAAGGTCCTACCTGGCAGCTAGTCCCACTATGCCTATTAACCTTCCCCATCCCTAACGACTCCCACATCATGTGATGGGGGTGGAAAGGGGTCCTCATTGTTTCCCCCAGATCAGGCAATTGGTGCTAACAGCTATGATCTGGTTCCAACTAAGCTTGTTTCCTTCCCCCTCCCACCATATTTCCCTGCCCCGACAGTCAAACGAACAGCGATTGCATTTCAAAATTAATGATGCACTGACGTCTAAAGGAGGGAGGGATGTACCCTGACAATATATATACTGTATATATATATATATATATATATATATATATATATATATATATATATATATATATATATATATATATATATACACACATACAGTACATATAACATATGTGTGTATGTATATTTATGTATATATACATATATATATATACTGTATATATACAGATATGTTTGTATATGTAGTTTTTCTGTTTTCATGAAGAAGAAATCGAGCTAAGCATGGCCGCTCAAATCAAGTTCAGTGAAGTCCAGAAAAGCATCTGTTAATGAACTTTTTTTTGTTATCAACCTTTTCTTAAGATGAATTTCACAGGAATAAAAAATATAGAAGAAGGCAGAGTTTTCTAATTCAAAGTTGCTAGTATAGGCCATTCAAGGCAATTGACTTTGGAGTTAAAGGCTTGCACGCAGTATAGTGGAAAGGCACACCCAGTCTTGTTCATCAAGAGAGCTGGTAGTGACATGTGGTCAAGTACTGCTAATACAGCCAAGTACTACTAAAGAGTACTGTAACAATAATGAAGTCTAGCTAAGTTTAAAGCAAAAACTGGGTCATGGACTAAGTGGAAAGTCTTTGATTCAAGACGAAAATGAAGGTCTAAGGTTTTCTGTAGATTAAGTTGGCCTTGTGTCAGTACGGTCTCTTGTTCATGAGAGCAGCCTGTTAAGCAGATCTGCAGAACTAAAGCAAACCCTCGTCCAGTAAGCAGGCCCAATATGCATCCGAAGGTGCAGCTCCAATAAGAAGTAAAAGCAGCATCTAGCAATCACAAGTAGTTTTTTAGGATCAGATTTACAGTACCTATGTTCATGGTGATACTTACTTTTCACTCCTAAGTTCAACATGCTACGAGTTATAAAAGCTTCTGTAATCAGTTTCCATATATTCTCATAATGAGGGTAAAGGGTGGACTGGAAAAGGGGAAAAAAAGAGTTGTAAATCAAACAAGATTTTGTCCTCCCTGGAGATACTATCCGTCCTCACACAATCTCTCAAGAGAATTCAGAATGAAGAGTAAGCCTCTAAAGAAAGGCTAAAAGGAAAGGAAAATGGCTTGTAAAGAGGAGAAGAGACAATATCAAAGCATATATCACCTTTGTTTCTCTGAATAGCATCCTCATACCACGAATGAGCTTTCTAGAACTTAGACATTCAACTTATCACATCTTCATCGTTATATTCTTGGTAGTACATAGAAGCTTGATATGTAAAGATCAAACTATAAGAATGACGAGTGACGAAGCCTGCCTGCACACAGTTCTGCAATGTCATTTGATGTCCAGCGTACTTTTCCTGCAATCATCCCTACTCTTCTTTGTGCAGTATTGTTCTTGCCTCTGAGGCCCTCCTGTTTGCAGGTCTCTCTGTCACGGATAACGCAGTTCCTATTTGCAGGTTAGACGTTGTGTGCCTCGGTCGCAAGGGGGTTACCCCTCTTTGGTTTTCCCTAAGAACTGCTAGACAACAGCTGGCGGATTTTTCTTCCAAAGATTATTATTATGCACTAAGATAAGCGCGGAAAAATTTGAGAATTTTAGATTAACTGTTGTGTGATAAATCCTTGCTCCTCTTTTTTTATGAATAGATGTCTATACTAGCATTCAAACATTTCGTTCGTTTCTTCGGTTTATCGATCAAACCAGAGGTGATGGGCTAGCTTTTTCCTTCATCGAGAACGAAGAAATAAATGACTAGAATAGAGGAAAAAAATCGTGTGAGGAGTGAAATGAGTAAATTTACATAAGCGCCGTGAGCGATGGGAAACCCAGATTAAGAAGGTCGATTAGTGAAGCGGACTTATATCTTGCCAATTTTCCATATATATGTCAAGAAGATATGACAAAATAGTAGTACCTCAGTTTCTAAAATACTTATCATCAAATATTGAATAAAGACGGAAAAAATGTTAGTTTCACTCAAAATAGGCTATAGCACAGACTAAGATTGTGGGAGTCTTATTATTGGAAAAAATGATCATTAATCATAAATTAAAAGACTTTAGCTCTGAAGAAATCAAAGCTATAGATAGTGATTAGTAGTTACCCTGCTAAAGGGGGGGGCGGGGGAAACTCCAGGAGAAATCTCTTCTGGTACCAACTCACTTATAAACAGAATAATGTACGATAAGGCGAGGTCATCAAGAATAAGCTCAAGAGATCAAGGATTAATTCCATTAAATCCATAAAACATATTTGTCTCTCTGGATATATGCTGTCCATGAGCAGAAAAGATACCTCAAGCAAAAGTGTAGACAGTGGCAGGGCATTTCCTTTGGCGAATTAATGAGTAATATGTTCCAAGGTCACTGGTCTAAACAGGTAGGACGACGGGAACCTTTTCCCCTTTGTATGACTGGAGAAGGGAACTGGCTAGTAAACCAACAGCTATAGCTGTTTAACTAAGCGTCGACCTTTCTAGCAGCATGAAAAAACCAGAGTCTTAATGGAGAAGAGCTCTAAGAATAAGGATTAGCCACCCCTGACCCTGAAACCATCATCTCTATTACAAAGCAGTTTAAAGCCTGTCACGGACACGAAGAATGCCCTTCCCGCTTATGCCCCCTACCCCTCCCCAATACTTGTTCAGTTAAACTGTCATTTGAGTTGACAGTTATGGGA
This sequence comes from Macrobrachium rosenbergii, assembly GCF_040412425.1. Lineage (NCBI taxonomy): Eukaryota > Metazoa > Arthropoda > Malacostraca > Decapoda > Palaemonidae > Macrobrachium > Macrobrachium rosenbergii. Next base: position 68,156,997 of record NC_089791.1, read on the forward strand.
ACTGTAGTCCAAAGCGCCCCAACCCCTTAGCCCCCTCCCACTACACCATTCAATTAGGCAAGCAGGCGCAGTTTCAGTTCTCCTTGCAATTTCGTGTAGTGGCTGTGGCCATTCCTCTGATACCAGAACACACTGAAGCATTATGCCTATGCACCACAGGCATTTGCATGGCGGTATTGAAAGAATATAGATATATCTTATTGACACCGTTTAGAAGCAAAAAGCAATAGCTTCTTTCCATGCCTTTTGAATTGAATAAAAATAGCATCTTTTAGCAGTTTTCATCTTTAACATTTAAAAAGAAATAGTTTACTCATGCAATGCTCCAATATGAGCATTTATATGGTGCTCATAAATATGTGCACTTATATTTCAGTACGCTGACGTCCTAAACTATGTTATATATGTGATACTTTCTTCTGATATTCAGTTGTCCAGAAATAGAAAACAGGTTTTGGCAGGCCTAGTTGATGGCATAAATGAAGTTGTATTAGCCTATTAAATCCACAGAAAATTAACAGTTATCCGTTAATCTATGAAAAAGTAAATGCACGTCTTCAACCAGAATTGCGATGTGACGCAAGCAAGCACCCACATTCCTCGACAGCTGCTCGAGAACTGAAGCCTGGACTGCAATCCATATACACGTGTAATTTATTTCTCGGCTCGCGAGAGTGCAAGACAAATTAAGTGAGCATTTGAGTCGGTTAGGTTGCGTCATATGCGTTGTCAGTTCAAATACGCCCATACAAGACGAAATTGGACTACAATGATCAAAAAACACTCAGGTCAACTGACAGATTAAACTAAGAGTTTAAGAAGGAGCTAAGGTTTGAAATCATGACAGAGAGACTAAAAAATTATTGCTTTATAAACTTAACGTACGCGATTTGGAGATACCCCTGTAGGATAATAACAAAAGTATTGAAATCTTTACGCAATAAAAGTGAATTATGAAATACTAACAAATAACCTTCTCATCTTTCCCCTTTTTTCTGCTGCTGAATACTTAGGTGTAAGGCAAACTCTGTGTTAAAAGGCAACGAAGACCCTCTCCCTTTGCATTCGTAAAGATGTGAAATAGGAAATCAGTGCAAAATCGTAAGCGATTACAATGAGCGAGGTAAAGCACAGAAATTGCAGTAAGACCTTTAACTCAAAAAAAAAAAAAGTAAAACCAAATCTTTCTTTTATTAACAGTGCTACGACTCGATAAATCTAATAATTCCTCACAATCTTGTGTTAGATAATTAATTCTTGGTAAGTTAAAAAGAACGACTTACTTGGCCATCATTAAGTGCAAGTTGACTTCATGTTGCTCTTATTATTACACGCTTTTATTTAACTTGACTTCAGCGTCTGTCTGTCTGTTTGGGTCAAAGCTTGTAACTCAATTTTCGACCTGTTCCCTTCGTCTGATGGCCTTGAAATTTTGCATGGTTGCTCAGTCCCTGTGACAATACAACCTTACATGATCAGTAGGTCAGCAGTGACTTCTCCCAGTATCTCAGGATTTGTATGAAAATCTTTGGGATTTTCATACCTTCTTTGACTCGTAGAATAAGTTAATAACTCTACGGATTTTTCAAACCTTCGTTGGCTCGACAGGATATCAATGTTCAATTGTTTTTAGTTACAATCTTAAATTGGTTATAATTTCTGTCAAAACTAAAAAGTATAAAATAAAAAATATAAAAACAAAATTTTTAAAACACGCTTCATGGGCGCTAAACATGGAAGGAAATGCTTCAAAGAAAAAAATATATATTTTTTTGTATTTCTTGTACCATTTTCTTCCATGTTTGGCGGCCACGCTTTTATTTTTGTAGACATGATTAATTGTAAGAAAGTTCTGATGTCTCAAAAATAAATTTTTACTTTTTTAGTGCATTAAAAAGTGTTTTAAAAACATGTATATTATTTTTGCTGACTCTTTTTGAATGGGTAGAGTATTTCTGCTGCACTATATAATACAGATAATGCTCATATTATGCAGAACTTCCACACACACCCACACACACAAACACACGCATATATATATATATATATGTATATATATATATATATATATATATATATATATATATATATATATATATATATATATATGTTTGTGTGTGTGTGTCGTTATGTGTTTTAGTAAGTACTGACGAAAAAATGTACCATAAATTAAATATTTTTAGCCACGAGAAAAGATAAAAGGAACGATGGAGTGCACAGCTTACCAAGTGTTTATTTTTACTTGTCACAGCAGTCTGCCTGAGGATGAGATTATAATCATGCGTTTATGTTTATATATATATATATATATATATATATATATATATATATATATATATATATATATATATATATATATATATATATATATATATATATATATATATATATATATATATATATATATATATATATATATATATACATATACATATATATGTGTGTATATATATATTGATTATGTGTGTGGGGGTGGATGTGGCAGTCGTAACTTCAAATACAAGGATACACTAGGAACACATAAGAAATTATTAGAATTTTTGGTAGTATGGGAAATATACTGTGGCTAAATTCAAATCAATTTCCATGGCCGCCACCTACCCCACCCCAACGCCTACTCCGTCAATTTTCACTGAGTAATAATATGTCATTCTTATATCTGTATAACCAATTGCTTTAGAGGGATTGTTGCAGAAGACTTAAACGAATATACTTTTGTGTTTAAATAGGACTTTGGACAAATGAAATATTTTTTGCTTCATACATTTTAGTTGATTTTGTATCTTCATACACCTGGTTTTTCAGTGAACGCAAAAGATAACTTAGAAATAGAAATTAAAACAAAATAAGATGATTCCTCCCATTTCATTACAATGAGTAAGAGCAACTAGCAACTTCATCGTTTCCTTCCGTTCGATAGAATTACAGGGTTAAAGGGTTATGGAGGAACGTAATGCTCCAAGACAAGCTCGGCTTCGTGAAGAACTTTTCTCTCTAACTGCTGGAGCCCACATTCTCTTAATGAAGGTAAGAAATGCTCTGACTATCTGTATTACGTGAAGGTTGCGAAAAGGATATACTGTACAGATAATTAGAGTAAGAAAACAGTCTCTTCAGACAATGCCCTCTCTCTCTCTCTCTCTCTCTCTCTCTCTCTCTCTCTCTCTCTTCGCTGGGTGAGCGGGTTCCGTTCTCAGCTACCACTCTATTGGTCGCGAGTTCGAATCTCCGACCGGCCAGTGAAAAACAAGAGGAATTTGTTTCTGGTGATAGAAATTCATTTCTCGCTATAATGTGTTTCGGATTCCACAATAAGCTGTAGGTCCCGTTGCTAGGTAACCAATTGGTTCTTAGCCACGTAAAAATAAGTCTAATCCTTCGGGCCAGCCCTAGAAGAGCTGTTAATCAGCTCAGTGGTCTGGTTAAACTAAGATATACTTAACTTTTCTCTCTCTCTCTCTCTCTCTCTCTCTCTCTCTCTCTCTCTCTATATATATATATATATATATATATATATATATATATATATATATATATATATATATATATATATATATATATATATATATATATATATATATATATATATATAGACATATATATATATGTGTGTGTGCATGTAATTAGGGACTACACTCCCATATCCTGTACCAATAGTGCAAAGGGTCAGGGATAAAACAAAAAATTAAATCTTGTGATATTGAACGCGCATGGACGAGGTGCAGAGTGTGAGAAGTGCGTGATGGTAAATTTGTTAGAGGGATGGAAGCTGAATGTTTTTGCGCATAATGAAGCACAGGAGAAAATAAAGAACTGAATTCTGGTGAAGAAAAGAAGTTAGTATCTAGCGTGGCAATTAAACAATGAGTATGATGAAGCGTCATGCAGGTGTTATTCCAAGGATTGTGCAAGTGAAGCTGAGTGTAACTGGAGAAAATTTCTGTTAGTAAGTACATAAGATCCAGGGTTGGGAAACTGGGAGAATTTAATAAAAAAAATTTCTGGGAGAGTCTGAATCTGTGCTTGGCTAGGTTTGCTGGAGAAAGGTTGGTGGCTGGGGATATACAGTATATGCAAGATCAGGCGATGGACGACTGGGGGTAAATGAGACAGGTAAATATTTTAAAGTGTCTGAAAGTGTTTGGTTTTTGTGTTTAACTGAGCACAGACTGTAGCTTTGTTGGAGATGTTGTCTAAAATGCCTCTATGATTACTTCTGTAAATCACAGATGAGAATAGCATATGAGGATATGATTGAAGAAACGAGCAAGCATTAAATACTTTTAAATGTAAGGAGTTTATGAGGGGTACGCAAAATTTAAGAATGGGATCAGTGAGTCAGCAGGTAATGTTTGAAAGTATAGGCAGTTAGCAAAGAGGAACAGAAAAATTACATAGTTAAATAATGGCACGTGAATGTTAGCAGAGTAAACAGAGGCTTTATGGGAATGCAGCTGCACGATCGAAGATGATCATGTGGTACACAAGAGGATGAATAAAAACAAGTCAAGAGGGAGTGAGAGAGAAAGTTTGGGAAATCAAAACACAAAGGTGAATCTCAGAAAGTAATTTCAGAAGGAAAAGGTGCTGACCTGTAGGAGAAAATGCTGACCTGTTTTCATGAAGTGTCTACTCTGAAGAGTTGTGATCGTTAAGATAAATAAAAGACTCATAGGGATGATGTAAAAATGGCAAAGGGTTGGGGAAATTTGTGAACGCTCGTAAAATAAGTGCTAGAAGTGTTAAAAGACCAGACCAGTTTAAAGACTGAAGAAAAGAAAGGCACCATAAGATGAATGGAAGTGAGACTCGTTATTATCGTGGTGGTACTACAACTGAGCCACTGGCCTTGGCTTGTAAGGTAAGTCTGTAGTAGTATAAGCTCCACAGATATTGGTAAGAGGAATAAATTCTTCATCTGCGTAAGGGAAAAAGATATATTGGTTACTGTAGGAATTATAAGGCCATAATAAAAAAAAAGGGTCATGTGATGATTTCGACTGAGATAATTGGAGAACTGAAAGGAAAAGGCAATGTGAGTTATACAAGAGATCTACAGTAGAAATGACAGATACAACATGAAGGGTGTTCTGGATAAATGGTATAGAAGGTAATTTTTCAGATGTGATGAAAATTGTTATAGTTAATGCAAAGCTTGTGTTGTGATGAAAAGACATAAGATTGTGTGAATGACGTAGCAGTGAATTTTGAATGGCGTGCAGGGAGGGTCAGACAGAGAAAGAACAGAAAATGTAGGAGAAACTTTTTTTTTCTATAAACAAAAGTTCGTGAATAAGATTTGAATGGCTAATGTTGGCAGTTGATATTGTATTGATTAGTAATAGCAAAGAAAAGTTACATAAGATAGGGAAAGTCTTTGAAACAGTTTACAAGAGGGAAAATTTGAATGAGAATAGGTAGCAATAGTAAGGTTACATGATAAATGGAAGCCAGTAAATGAAGCCTGCAGTGTTAGATAGGATTCTTTTTAGTTAGCAACAAACGAGAGTAAGACGAAAGAAGAGGTTACTCTCTAAATCAGAGGTTCTTCACCCCAGAGTCGAGACCCAAAGTTGGGTCGCCGAACCATTTCAATGGGTCCCCAAGGGTTATAACTTTATGGGCTTCTTATTTCCCCAATATTCTTATCATAATTATTATTATTAGAGAAAATAGTGTATTAAGAATACATAATTCATTATTATCGTAGGGTTAGATATTAATGAATTATGTAATCTTAATACAATATTTTCTCTAATAATTGCATTAATAAAAATCTCTGCATGTAATTTATGAGGGCATGGGTCGCCAAGGTTAATTTGAATAAGATTTTGGGTCACTGCCAAAAAATTGATGAAGTGGAGAAGGTAGCAGGGTCTCTGCAAAAGTTTGAAATAGAAGAGGGTACCTATAGAGGCAAAAATTGATTGGCATGAAATGATTATCAAGCCAGTTCTCCTTGGTTTGTGTGGATGTTGACTGCAAAATAAAGAATAAAGGTATTGTATTTAAAATTGATTGTCAGCATAGTATAATCTAAAGTTATTATAGTTGAATGAATGAGAAATGGCGAAAACTTAGCGTAGGTGAAAACTGGTCCGGTATTTGAGGTGGCCTCTTCATGCATAAAATGTACAACAGGTTTGAAAAAGATGTGTAATTTGTGAATCAGCGGATAATAATGAACAAAAAAGGCAGAGGTAGTGTGATAAGGTTGTTAGAATAAAAAAACGCTAATAAAAAGAAAGAGCGAGAGTAATTCATGACAGAAGTGAGTGATACGGTGTGTTGGGCGATATTAAGAACCAACCCATGTCGGGGAAGTTTTCTTGCAGTGGCGGTTCATCCTTGATTCATCAAGCGAAAGGACGGACTGTCTAGTATATAGTGACTCTAAAATTACCGAGTATAATCACTTAGGTGTTTGAGCGATGACAGAAAAGCCCTCGGTCTGGATGTCATCTCGCATTTTCTGCAATGTTCCCTAAATGCTGAAAATTCTTTTTCATGGGGGGAGTAACCCCTACGATGACTAACATCTCTATGGATATCGTTTCTTACCTTGAACACTTTCGTAGAACATCCTTTGTAGGTCCGCAGATTACAGGTGGGACAAACAAATTTAAATGCCATCACAGAGTGGAAAAATTCTGGAATTCCATTTCTTTACTAGAAAGGTTTGCCTAAATAGAAACAGTTTTTAAAAATAAAATTATATATGCATGCTGTCACTGACTATCAAATGAGTGAACTAAACTTCAAGTCAAAGCAGGATATGTTTTTGTCTTCCAAGTTGCAAACTCACAGTTTTACTAACCCCTGCAACTCGGAAGAAACGAGTTCAAACCGTGCTTGAGAGGTGAAGTCCAGCTCATTTAATTGTCAGTTACAGCATTCATATATGTCACGGAAAAAACCATTTTTGTAGATTTATTTTGTCGTTCCATAAAGGGAACCATAATATTCACTGCCCTTTTTAGGTACTATGCTGCAGAGCAATTTAGTCTTAAAAAATATGTTCATAATTTGTGGGGAAGGTAACGTGAGACGTTTCTGAATATTTTTCTAAACATAACTGAACAGTATCTATAAAGAAAGTGGGTGCTTTGGTTCCTTGTCTGGTAAGACAAGTATTCTTTTCCAAAACACTTGAAATTTCTGTCCGACACAGTTCCTGAAAAACGAGCTAATGCTTCGCTTCCCTGTTTGGGGAGTCAAACTTGAGCAAACTATATCCCCATGTACATTATAATTCTATCTTTAAAAAACCTTTCACTCTCGAAACCTTTTTAAATTCAAAAATGGCATTTGGAAATTAGCTGTGGCAAAGTACATAACCTACATTTGCCTGTTTGTGATGTGATCTGTGGACCTAAGTATCTACACACATGCTCAAGGTAAGAACTGGCTCTCTCAGAGGAGCTGTTCACTATACTGGTTGTTCTTACAGTACAAAGAAAGGGTTCTAGAATTAGGGAACACTGAAGAAAATGCAAGCGTGATATCTGTTGCGAGAGCTTTTCCTTTATAGCTCAAGCAACTAGCAAGGCATGATTAGTAATTTTGGAATCATTTTATATCGGGCAGTTTTAATATCGTTGAGTAATTCGACCAGTTTGGTTCCCTTGCACGTGTCGTAGTCAAGGGGTTTCTTTGATTCGTTCTGTTCACCCCTTCCAGTTCTGCTCTTGACCTCCGCCGGAGTGATTAACATTTCCCTTTGTATACTTCTCAAGATTCTGAATGCCTTTTAATTACCTCTCTTTCAAATATTTTCGAATTCTTTTTAGCATGAACTTCATTTTGTTCAATTTTTTTCTTATTCCGTAAGCTTTTCTTATTTCCTCAATAAATTTGTAACTGTTTTGCAATAATTTGGGGTAAACTTATATTGTATTTTTTTTTTCTCTTATAGTTGGTTACAGACTTGAAAGTAGACTGTTACATATCTTGAAATAAACTTGCCTCAAGTAAGATAGTTGTTGGCCACTTTATTCTTAATATACATGCATTATTCTATATATATATATATATATATATATATATATATATATATATATATATATATATATATATATATATATATATATATATATATATATATATATATATATATATATATATATATATATATATATGTATATATATACGTGTGTATATAACAAATACATTTATGTGTGTTTATGTGCGTTGTTGTGACACAGTTATTGGTAAGGGTATCGTTTTAAAACATATTTCCAAATGACACAAAATCATTAGAGCAATCTCCTTCCTTGCCAACTTGCCTTTTATAAAGAGTAAGCAGTGCAAGCGGGTAAGAAGGGGGCCGCCGGGCTGCGATATTATTCTTATTATTGTTGTTATTAAAAAGGGGGCCCTCCCCCTTTTCCATTTCTTTTGTAACTCTTTCCTCGCGAAATGTACACGAGGTAAATATTTTGAGCAATGGTTTGTCCTTTACAATCGTCCTTCCCTCCACCGCCTCCCCCCGCAGGCTCTTTGGGGAGGGGAGGGGAGGGGAGGGGAGAGGGGCGACTTTCATTGTCCTCCGATGAGGGAGAGTGGTAGAATTCTCCTCGAACGATCACGCTGAGCGTTGTGAGCATTATGCATGTGCAATAGCGGGGGAGGCGATGGCGGCGTTCTGGTGGAGGGGAGAGAGGGAGGGGGAATCGCTAGCTGGAGTCCGCCCTCCTCCTATTCAGCCACCAGACCTTTTTAAACGATGCCAATAATATCTGGATCCCATACAACGCGTCGAATTCTGCCTTTCAACGCAGTCTCTCGGCGCTCATATAAACCAAAACCTCGATATACGGTGTATAGGTGATTAAGGTTAAACTTACTCTTCAGACTTCGCTTCGCTCTCTTTTCCTCCTTTTCTTTGCTTTTTCTTGCCTTCCAGCTCCTTCCGCACAGAGGAAAGGAGTGAGAGAGGCAGAAGGAGAGAGAAAAAACGTAACGTAAGGTATAAGTAATGTCGTTCAGTGACTGGTTGAAAAAAGCGCTCTCTTTCGCTCTGTCATCAGGAGGTCGCTGCTGTGTGAAAGGACTTGAGACTGAGCAGCATTTTCCTTCTCGGCAGTTTTCTCCCTTTTCTCGTTTCTTTTTTGTATCTGATGTGTCGAGAACAGTAAGAGTCATAACGTGATTCAAAATCCTCTTATTATTTTTATACTGATATTTCATTGTCACATTTCTTTTCCTGTAGCCTTCACGCTTTGAAAGAGAAACCGGCTGTATCTGAAAATATCGTGGATTTATTCATTTTGTGCAATGAGTTTCAGAAGGTATGTGCTGGTAACTGTACATCACAGTATTGAAAGTCATTAACTACAATGAAATTCTATTTTTAATAAAGGTGGGCCATCTTGAAGGATTAAAGTGCAATGTCAATTAACTGTTGAAAATTTCTGTGCAATCGAGATATTGGATTAAAAAAATACTGCGACCAATGAAATCAAGTCAGTTTGTACCAGGACCAAAATAAATACTACCTCAGTTCGGGGAGAATTCAAATAGGTCTTGACAAACTCCTAAAGAAGAGAGAATTGTTCCGGGGAATCAGTCAGAGCTTCGTCTTTTGGTCAGTCTTAAGCCAGTTGCCTTTGAATTTCCATCATATCTAAACTTGACGCTGATGTAAATTACGGTTCTGATATACATACACATATACATACACACACATATATATATATATATATATATATATATATATATATATATATATATATATATATATACTGTATATATATATACTGAATAACAGCTGCGACTGCTGTCGTATATGACGGGTGAAAAATATATGAATTTATATATACACCAAGGAAAAATACTACTCACAAAAAATTCGTTTTATACATAACTGTGTACACAAAACACACATATGTATAGATATATATATATATATATGTATCATATATATGTATATATATACGTATATATATGATATATATATATATATGGTATATATGTCGTTTTTTATTTCCGTCAAAACAAAATTTGGTTTCAATGAAGGAATTCCTGGTCCAACTTACCTTAATGCCACTGAAAGAGGATTCAGGAAGGTATAATGGATTATGACGAATTTTAATTGAGGTAAGAAATGTTAAGAGTAATAGAAGTGTAGAAATAAAACAAAAATCAATTAAACTTTTTGCTGCTGGAAAATATATGTGTGTGGCGTGAGGCAAGTCTTGTAGAGAGAATAGATCAGCAGTAGATGCGTGGAAAAAGAATTTTAGAAAAAAACCGAAGTAAAGTTAAGTGGGAACGGGTTTAGTAACGTAAATTCCTATTCCATGAAGTAAGATAAGTAAGTGGATTAGTGAGTAGTGGGAGGGGGATTGGCGGGGATGGGGGATGGATGCTGTGCAAGATGCACTGCCAATGTGTCTTTCCAATAGGAATATAAACAGGCTAATAGTGTGGACTATCTTTGATGATTCAATAGCATAAGGGTATCTGCAGTAGTCATTATTGCCCTGCTTTTCTCTCTCGTTATATATATATATATATATATATATATATATATATATATATATATATATATATATATATATATATATATATACATATCTATGTGTGTATACGTGTGTGTGCCTGATTTTGTTTATGAATAATTTTCCCTAGTGGTTATATGCAATTGCACAGGTACTTTTCACGACATTTTACAGATTCAGAAGGTAATGACTTCATGGATCAGTCCCCAAAAAAAAGGTTAATTTTCATAGTTCTCTGTTGCACCCCTTTCTCTGAGTAACAGACTAATTAGAGACCATACAGTGAAACATCAAGTGCACGTAATATTTTTACAAACTCACTTGGGTATTAACAAAGAAAAGATTTGGAGATATTTTCATAGCTGCTCATGGAATTCATGATGTACTGTACATTACCTGGTTCGGCTTCGTAAACTGTATAAGCACTTGGAATGTAGTGGTAGTCTTTTCAATAGGTGTTCCAGGCTCTGTTCTATGTCCTTTGTCGATAGATATATCAATATGAGATTTTTTTCCTCTCTCTCTCTCTCTCTCTCTCTCTCTCTCTCTCTCTCTCTCTCTCTCTCTCATTTTCTTTTTCTTTTTCTTTAACTTAGGAAAGTAAATGGCGATTTTTTTGTTCGAGTGCGGCGCGAGGCGATCACATTTACAAATTGTCTGTTACCCACTCAGAAGCAGTGTAAATGACGCGAATTTCTGCTATAGTGCACAGGAGAGAGTGTCTTTGTATTCCAGTGCTTCTTTCATTCCGAAAGCAGTCTCAGAAAGGAAACGCGAAAAAGGAGACGAAAACAAAAGAATCTTTGCGCTGAATGTCAGGGGCTTATTGTGAGATCCAGCATCATCAGGCTTCAACTGCTGCCTTGCGATCATAGCAGTGTGAATGTGATACTGTCTTTCCCTCTTTGATGTTTGTATGAGTCAACGGTTCGCTTCTGAGAGCTTATTCGATCCACCTCATTAATTCCGGAGCATAAAGATTGCTCTGAGAGAGGTTCTCCGTCGAACTATTGCAATAGACAACAAAAGCCGTCGAAATTGTCCAGGACCTGTCTATTGTCCTAACGACGACCCTTCTTATTCATTTCGAGCTTAGTTAATTTCACTTGAAAGATCGTCGTCCACCTACCTATACCTACCTCAGTCCGTGCCCGGAGGAAGGCCCCAGTCTCGCACGCACACACAAATGCGAATGAAGTGTTCACTGAAAGAAGTTCTGGCACAGATTTCGCCTCTTTCACAGCACCACACTGCTGAACATTTTGCAGATTTTGCTCTGACCAGATGCCGGAACTCCTCTTTCTCGCAGACAGAATCGAAACACATCCCAAGCAGCGCTTTTAAAGGTTAGATATCCTTACCTTGAGTCTTTCAACCACTTAGTGCATATGCACGTATGCTTACACATACACAAGATATATGCAAAACATGTCCTAGGACCCGTGTACGTGTACGAGTGAGTGTTTAATGTAGCTCCATGACAGTTTAAGTGAGCATATATATTACCATTTATTTTATATATGATCGCCTGTGTTTTTTATGAGTGCTTAGATTTATGAAGAAACGGGCAGAGATGATGTAATGCATTTTTAAACAAACAGTAATTTGAAAGCCTCAGGCGTTAAGAATATAGTGGTAATAGCGGCTTTCGTCAGTTTGACTCTTGGAGCTATTTCTCTTGGATATTGTGCCCTGATCAGGAAGAAAGAATACTACCTCTCTCTCTCTCTCTCTCTCTCTCTCTCTCTCTCTCTCTCTCTCTCTCTCTCTCTCTCTCTCTCTCTCTCTCTTTATTTAATATACATATATATACATATATGTGTGTATATATATATATATATATATATATATATATATATATATATATATATATATATATATATATATATATATATATATATAATATATATATATATATGTATGTTTATATATATATATATTATACATATATTTATATACATACATAAAATATATATATGTATATATATATATGTACATACATTCAATATATATGTATACATGCATTCATATATACATATATGTATATGTATATATAAAACGTTTGTATGTAAATTTATTTTTCCTATGATATGTACACCAGAGTAAATATTTTCTAATTACCAGTAGCAGCAGCAGTCGTGTGATGATAGTGTTGAAAGGAACAGCAACAGCAAAGTTATTTTTGCTCCTAGCTCTGCTAACAATATTAATAGCAGCCATAGTGCTTTCAATATCAGTATCAGTTATTATTATTATTATTATTATTATTATTATTATTATTATTATTATTATTATTATTATTATTATTATTATTATTATTATTATTATGCAGAATACTACTGAAATTTCTATCATTACTCTTAATATTGTTTCCAAAGTTTTTATTCACAATACCATTATTGACAATTCAGAACTTAGCCATCAAAGGCGGTTATTAGTTCAGAAGTAGCATCCAAAAACAATATTTTAATTACACTGGTAATTATTGTGATGACAGTAATGATAAAAATTGCTGTTAGCGTCATCTTTAATAAACAAGTATCATTACTGTAATAAATATGCGCATAGTGATGAGAATTGTGATGACGATTATCATTATCATTATACAAATACAGAAATTTAACTGTTATGGAATCGTGTTAACAAAAGTTTTGTCATATACCTGTGTGTGTGATTTCATTTTCCATAACTTTTGTAAAGTAAATCAAGAATTCAAATTAGGATTTTCCACTTAGACGCGTGCCCATAAAATCATTAAAAAATTAAAGGAAAGTAATATGTATGGCATGTTAAATTCGTTATGCCATCATAAAAATATTTTATGCCAATAAGAGGATTATCAACTCATATTTTCCTTTCAAAACCAGGCCAAGGAGATGAGTTCACATAGTTTCTACGTAACTTGTACACCATTAGAAATGAGTAATATCATCGATTATAGTGCATGTTCAATACAGAAGAGCTTCTGGATTTCAAATTAAAATATGAAATTGCAAATATTTTTCAAGAAATTAAGTCAGATACAATACTGAGATCACTAGTAATTCGAATGAATAACATTTGCTATTTTGGTGCTAGATTTATATTAGTTGCAAGGGATGCCATAATTCTTAAGCTACACGGGGCATACAAGTTTCTTACAATTTAGAACGCACGTATTATTATTATTATTATTATTATTATTATTATTATTATTATTATTATTATTATTATTATTATTATTATTATTATTATTATTATTATTATTATTTATGTGCCCATACTATATATCACTGATGATCAAACGAAAAGTCTCTTAACGTGATTAGAAGACTCCCACAGAAAAGGAGTCCCTTATGTGAAAATCTCGATGGTAACTAAAAACACAGAAAAAACTTCCTTTAGGTCCACCGGTTTTAAAGTAAACCGCGTTGAGTCTGGATTCCTCCAAACGAGCCTATAAAGACTCATCAAAGACCCACTGTAATTTGCCCAAATGCTGACCTGATGTTCTGCTCTGCGTAGATCTGTCGAAATATCAAACGAAGGGAAATGACCATCGTCTGCGATGCGTATTTTTGACCAGCCGAGTTGATAATCGTCATGTCATTAATTAAAATGTGGAATCAAAACGTACTTGGAGCAAAGCCCACTTACCCCAGTGTTTATAGGTTAGTGGAAAGACTTGAAGCCCACAAATAATCAGACGCATCAGTAAATCGATTTAATTGTTATAATATTCTAATTAATAGTAATGATAATTGTGTCAGTGTTATGATTATTATTATTAGCTGTTATCGTGAGAGTAAAAGTGTTTTAGTACAATTTCATTTGAAACAGCAGGAAATATATAACTGCTTCTTTTCTCTAATGAAAACAATTCATGAAAATTTCACTTGAAAACATCACTTTTAATTTGGATCTGGCTGGTCTTCACACAATGGTCACACTAATGCTAAATAGCAAAATGGAAATAAGCTTCGTTTAACATTCCGGTTAGGCATGTTGACTCGCTGTCCCTTAAAAATTACTGTTACTGACTGATAAATTTCAGGCCGAGCAACAACCAAGACATATTTAGTTCTTGATTTTGACGGCTCGCCCTAATCGGAGGTTATCTACAAAGCCAGCTAAAAAGAGCAGAAAGATATGAATGTTCTAAGATTTATAGTATGGGAAATTAACACAAGAAAGGCAATGAACATTCAAAACCTTAAAAGCAAAAAATTAAGAAAAGATTAAAGAATCGTGCCGTGTTTACATAATCTACAATGGAAATGAACTGCCATTAAGGTTTAAGGCTGCCTTATCTAATCTAATTAATAATGAATCTAAAATTCTAAGTTCTTGTTTATCTCTGGATGTTAACAGTGTCTTAAACCCCTCTCTATTTATGGTCTCGTTACCCAAATTTTCACCATTGTTCCTTATTACTGAGATATGGGGTCTGACCACTGTTGCGACAGGCCGTGAACTAACTGTGTTGGTCGATTGGAAAAGAATTATTCTTAAAGCTTGAACCCACATATTCCAAACTGCATTTGGAACACGGAAATTTGTCAGTAGGAGACAAACACAGACCACTCAGCAATATCTCTTTACAACTGAAGTTTGTCTGTACCTCATAGTTGTAACATCATAATAGTTTTGGTTAGAGGCTAGAATACCTGCAACGGCTCTCTCCGTTCGTACGTAAAGTTTGCCTACGTTTTTTGATACATGATGAAACCTTAAGTCTATAGCATTTCTTTCAGGGCTGCTCTTTTTTAGTTGGTTTATACTTCTTGTTCAAAATTTTACGAAAACAGCCATAAAAAATATTTTAAAAACCCATTAAATTTTACAAATTAATATAAACATTCTACTTCTTCATAAAATTGTATAACAAATTTCTCTCGATGTACAAGAGTTGTGTATACACACTTTCGTTGTTTTTGAAAAGCGTTAACGGTAATCATTATTACTGTTGCATCGAGAGTTATTACCATGTAATAGCTAGGCTACCTGTACTCCAATGTTCTTCAAAATAAATACTTGGTAGGAAACACTTAAAGGTTTAGTGTTAAAGTGCTATATCTATTGCTACATTAATCTGTTCTGTTCATACAGGCTGCAAATATGCTTGTTTGTATATGTATATATATATATATATATATATATATATATATATATATATATATATATATATATATATATATATATACATATATATATATATATATATATATATATATATATATATATATATATATATATATATATATATATGTATATATAATACATATACATATATATACAATGTGTGTGTATTTATGTAGTATATATATATATATATATATATATATATATATATATATATATATATATATATATATATATATATATATATATATATATATATATATATATATATATATATATATATATATATATATATATATATATATATATATATATATATATATGAGTACAGTAGTAAATTTTTCTTTAAAAAATAAATAAGTACGTCAATGAACCTTAAATTTTAGATGAAGCAAAATGGCAAGTAATTAAACATGAAATTAACATCAAAGAACAAAGCTGCTAAGAATAATGACACTTTTAGAAGAAATAAACCGGAATATTAACAAGAATAACCACAAGTGAACATTTGAGAAAATCACATTATTCCCGAAGGCAGAAGAAAAAAGTATTTGACATTAATCCTAACAAGCAAAAAAATTCCTGTATATAATCACAAAAAGTAAAAGAGCAAAAACATCGAAACGAGATCTCAGCGGCACAGAAGCATGTAAAATACTGAAAAATTCTTTTTAATTTTTTGACACCAGGGCAGGCAAACACAAAGAGGCGAGAAGATAGAATGGACGAATGGTCTATTGGGCAATGTTTAATTATACAGCAGTTGAATGGTTGTTGAGGGTTGGTGATAACTGTTTAATGAAGAGGGACTCGAGGATGGGTAATGACCAGTTATCTATTGCTTGAGATAAGATTTCTAAAACACTGTACAGAATATGTTGACATTTTACTGCATGGCTGCGTATTGCAGAGAATTCCTTCCTGGATAAAGGTAATCGTGTCCGGTGACTGCCGCCCCGATGACAATCGATGCGAACCTCAACAGCCGACTGGAATTACCCACATAGGTTCCCAAATTACATTTTGGGCAAGTAATTAAATATACTGTTGAAGATCGCATCAATTCCGGTAAGGTGTCTTTGAACTTGGGAAGACCTCTGATTCTTAATTAAGGGTGCTTGAAAATAAAATTAAATTTAACGTATGGATCACATACATGTTAAGCAAAAAGGCAACTATGCAATTCTTTTTTAGGTACATTAAAAGTGGATGTCTTAGGCTTAACGGTGTCAATTAAAAACTCTAAAGATTTTCTAAAATAGGTGGGATGGATAACAATTTCTGGTGAAACAATTTTGCCAGAAAATTACCTCTTCATGAAATTTTACCCAATTGCATGATGAATGAAACGCCCTACATAACAAAGTCTTACATGCATTAAGTTTAAAAAAACAACAGAGAAAAACTAACAAAAAAATTTCCCAAACCAGTAAAAGTCTTCTTTCTGAAAACACCTGTCAAAAATTGATCATTACATCGCGAAATTCTTATATTTCAAAATGGCAGTTCGTTATCCGATTCTATGTCCATAGTAAAACTAATGTTCGAATGATTTAATGAAATTAAGGAACAAATGTGCATGAAATTTTTCTTTAAAAAGTACAAACGTACCGTCTACGTATCTTTTATAAAAAAAAAAAAACACAGGTTTAAAAGATGGCGAACACTGATCAAGAGACAGTTTTCCTAAGTGAAACATTAAAATATTGGCAAAAGTGGGACCCAAAAGAGAACCCATTGCCATACCATCAGTTTGTTTGTAAACTTTTCCAACAGTTTCCTAAAAGAATTAGTATCAAGACCTTCAAAAACACTATCTTCAGTAGGAAGTAGAGCACTAATTATTGTATCTATAGTTTCAGTGGGAGGTACATTTGTATACAATGAAGATAAACCGTAACTAACAGTAAAATTACCAGGGTGTTGCTGTAAAACCTTAGGAATAAATTGGGAGGAATTCAGTAATGTATATTCATTGCTTGTTAAACCGCTGAGTAGGGGACTGGAGCTTTCGGGAAGGCATTGCATTTCCCATCGTCAGGGTTAGTTATCCATTAAAGATATAAGAAATAAAATGAAATAGTTGGAAAACTATAATGGTTAACTAGATATAACATTAAGTGAAAACAAACGATTCAAAAAGTATATATACGATGATGCAAAATAAAAATATACAGTAAATAAAATAAATGACAATATCAAATAACAAACGTAAAAACCTAACAATTGAATCTGACATAAAAGAGATATTATAAACTAAACAGAATCAAGGAACGAAATTATTTAGCAAATTAATAAAAAAAATATACCCAATAAAGCATAAACAGTAAACTTAAGAGCTTAATATCTGGGGTTAAAGATATGTGGGTAAGTTAAGAGCAAACTTTAGAAATAAAAGGGTGAAATGGAGAAATGTTTTAAACCAGGGCAGTTTGACTGTTGAGTGAGGGTAATTGATCTGTTTTGTTCTTGGTAAGGACTTTGACTGTATGCTAAATGATAGCGACAGGATTTGGTGTGGAGTCTGTTGGCACTAATTTTTTTTTTTCTGCTCCAAGATGAATCTGTGCGATGGATGAAGAAGACTGATTCGTAGAGAATTATTTCATGAATGAGCTTGATGGGGCGCTACACTGCGCTGGAACCCGGCGCTGCCCGTCACATCTCCCCTAACCTCCCGATCCCCTACAAAAAAAGTATACCTTAGTTTTACCAGACCACTCCTACCCAGCCCACCCGGGGCGGACAAACAGGTTTGCAGAAGGAGGGTAGATGTGTCATGTCTCCCCTACCTCCCCGATCCCCTACCTACCCCTCCCCCACCCGGGGCGGACAAACAAGAAAGATCCACTAGGATTTTATTATTCTAGATAATTGAGTGTTCTCCATACAACTGTTGCAGATTTTTAGATAATCCTTTCCAGTAAAAAAACACTATTCTCCTCCTTCACTAAAGAATAATGTATGTTTCTTTGCCGTTCACTAATTAGTGTCAGTTTTACATAATCTCTACCTTTATGTCGATTTCAGATTTACCTTCAAGAACTCTCACACATTGGGAAGATTGTTTCGCTTCAAGGACTCCCTCCTGCAGTTGATACGTAACCTTTTATTTTACCAGGTCACTTGTCCAAAATGTAATTTTGCGAACTTGCGTTGGATGCGCTAAGCGCCTATTAAGTGTGGCACCTACTCTCATATGGGTGTAAGCCACTGCACAGGTTTACCTTCGAGCAAAACAGAAAGTAATGCCATCAGACTCCACTCCATAATCGTCCTGATATCATCTAGAAATCAGTGATTTTAGGATCCCTGGTCAAACAAAATTGACAGTCCATTCCTTTTTTCGAATCGTTCCACATATAAGAGCAATCCGGCAATCACTATCACTCTGCAATCTAACTGCTTTACTTCTACTGCACATAGCATAGTTTCAGACCATTCTTCCCTTCACTCTCTCTTATTTCTAGTCTTAGCTCTTAATTACCCATATATTTATTAACCACAGACATGAACATTAAGCTCTCGAGTTCGCAATTTACGCTTTAATGTGTAATTCTTAATTTCTTTTGAATTATTTTCTAAGTAATTTCGTTTGATGATTTAGTTTGTTTGTTGTTCTCCTTTTGTTCAGTTATTGCTTTCTAGTCAGTTTTAATTCGAGGATTTCATGTCCTTTATTTGTATAGTATCATTTATATTACTTGATGTATACTTTTATCTTGCATAACTGTTTGTTATTTTATTATTATTATTATTATTATTATTATTATTATTATTATTATTATTATTATTATTATTATTATTATTATTGACAAGTATAATATCATTATTCATAGATATTAAAGAAGTGTTCTTCTTTATAAAGCAAAATTAGTTTGTTTTGATTTTATACCGGACATCTGCTGTCCTTCCTTATGAAGTAATACTGTTGAGTAATATTGTATTATCTTATGGACTTTTTCTTTTCATTCTCGAGGAAGTTCTACGAACCAGTTCACTGTTTCATTTGAACAAATCTTATTGTTCTCAAAATATATTTCCCCTACACTAAATCCTTTTTTTTTTATCTTACCCAACAATTTTTTTACGTTTCACGTCTTACATCTTACTGTTAATTACTATGCGAAAATTTTCCTCTATTGCAACAGCTGGTTCATTTTTCCTTTAATAAAATATTGTCATTTGGTTGTTTACCACTACTAAAGTAATAAGAAATTACGCTCCTTTTTTTCTTTTGTTTTTGGCTTAAGATTCAGCATTTCAGTCTCGTATGGTACGGGGTTTATTTTTTCCACACACTCGGGTATATTTTGGTCATCGTCTACTTCCGTGACATTCTGAAGTCGTTGAGAATGTACCGTCGTTGAGGTGACAGCATTAGCACTCACTGTTTGTAGTTCCTTCATGCCTTGGTATCTTCACTGCATTACCTCTCTCTCTCTCTCTCTCTCTCTCTCTCTCTCTCTCTCTCTCTCTCTCTCTCTCTCTCTCGTAACATTAAATAAGTCTGTCCATCTCTCAGTCAGGCATCCAAGAGCAGCGTCGTGCTCTTAGGAACTGTTAGCGCTAAATGGTAACGATAATGAAGTCAGATGAAGCTATGATAATTCTTGTTTTTTGTTATAAAAACAATCATGTTTATTACAAACCATATGAATAGCACTTCTTTATTACATAATTTATAAAGAGCCATTGCGTGATAAACTTTTGTCTTTTTTGTCAGCATCCTTAGGAGAGTAGTCATTAATCATGTTTTGTTTATTCAAGTGTCGTAGCTTCGGTTCATGGGAATAAGATTGTTATCACCAGATTCAGGTTTTGTTATTGCCTCGAACAAACTATGTTTTTGCTGGCGATAGTGGCTTTGTCGTATATATCCGTAGGTAAGGGAGGGCTTGGCACGGCGCACGACTCTGCAACAACGGTGAAATTACTCTGCAAGTTGTGGGAAACATCGTTATTTCCATTCATCAGATCAACCCCCACCCCCTTCTTTTTTTCTTCTTTTTACCCTGTCCTTGTTGCCTCGACGCACATTCTGTGATGTGATTTTGTTGTGGGTAAGAGACATTTGTGCATCATGGAGTGATCATTGTTAATTACGATGCTTGTGAAGACATGCTGCACTTTTTAATTGTTTAATGACCAGCACTTCGGCATGAATTGTTGTTCAGTATAACCAGCGTGCTTTGTGTAGCACATCGTGTTTTGCATTGCTGATGTGTCGTGTATAACGTTGCAGTTCAGATATTCTAATACCACCAGAAAGAAAGAAAAGCGCTTCTTAATTTAGCACGACGGAGGAATTGAAATGCCCGACAAGAAATCAGTATTTTTCACTGCTATTCTTTCTGCCTCTACTACTACTACTAGCTTTAGTGCTGATGCTGTTATGCTTATTGATATAAGCGCAAGTATTTATGATCACTGTTTGACAGTTGACAAAATTATTATTACTGTACGACCACGAATCTATTGACGAGAGATTTCCTAAAGGGAAGATGGGTCTAAATGAGACATAAAAACAAGGATGAATTACCGGCGATGGCAGCTCTATTTACTGGCTTGAACGCATCTCGCGCAGCTACAGACACTGTTCATTGAGTAAAGTGCATCTGTTGTGATGAGCTGGGATTGTTCTGCAGGAGGAAAAACTGAAGTCAATTATAGATCTGAATAGAGGAGGCGTAGGTGGTGTCCTTCCTCTTTTCCAAGTCAGTCGGCATCCGTGCGCGCGTGTGTGTGTGTGTGTGTGTGTGTGTGTGTGTTTGTGTGTATGTGGCTGTGGGTGTGTTGCACTCGCGATCACTTCCTTTCGCATTCGGTAATATATCAAAGTACATCATTAAAGTCCGTTTTTTGCACAGCATGTGACTTATGAGAGTTAATACTTTGCAATTTTGGACGCGGGACGAAAAGATAGGGACTACATTACCAGCAGTATTAGGTACCAGAATAGGAAGCTACTTTAATCTGTAGAATCAAATAAAATCTTAATAGTTATAAATCATAGTAATCAAAAATTTCTTGACGTGAATAAGAGCATAAATAGCAAGGATTCAGTTTCGATTAAATAACCTGGGTTTAGTTATACGCTGTGTGGAGAACTTTCCCAAATTCGCGTTCTCTTTTGTAGCGTCAGTAATTATGACAATAATCATCATCATCATCATCATACCAGCGACGACAATAAAGATAAAACACATTATGCGTCCTAATGGGGGTACAGTTTTATCAAATTTTGAAAGTGATTTAAACTTATATATCTTTCCTGATTAACAATTTTTTTTAACATTCCCGTAAGTTATTTCATTTATTCGAATTAACCAAAGTACGGGTGCCGTAGCAGAGATTTCCTTAATGGACGGCAATTTTGACACCTTAGTACTGCTAGATGTCATGGGACAGAGGGGGAATTGAAATATCACGCTTCCTCATTCAGCTCTCTCGCTACGATAAGATAACCATGGATTATATGTCCTGACTTGAGGTACAATGAAGTCAAAAATTCTTCTGACCTCATACCAGAAAGTCTTTTATGGAGGTATATAATCCTGATTCTTCGTATCATATTTAGGAAGAAGGATTTTTAATTATGAGGTATATAATCCTAATACTTCGTATCATTTTTAGGAGGAAGGATTTTTAATTTTGAGGTATATAATCCTAATACTTCGTGTCATTTTTAAGAAGGAGGATTTTTAATTATGATGTATATAATCCTAATACTTCGTATCATTTTTAGGAAGAAGGATTTTTAATTATGATTTCATTAATTAAAAAACTCATAGTAGCATGAATTTTAAAATGGAGAAACAAATTCACAGTTATGCCTCTAAACAAATATATTTGAAAATAAAGTTATACAAAAAGCTCTCGAGAATCTATACGGTTCCTCTTGTCAATGTCAGATTGAGAAAAGGAACCGTACGGATTTTCGATAGCTGCGGATTTGTTTCTCCATTTTAAAATTCATGCTACTATGAGTTTTTTAATTAATGAAATCATAATTAAAAATCCTTCTTCCTAAAAATGATACGAAGTATTAGGATTATATACCTCATAATTAAAAATCCTCCTTCTTAAAAATGATACGAAGTATTAGGATTATATACCTCAAAATTAAAAATCCTTCCTCCTAAAAATGATACGAAGTATTAGGATTATATACCTCATAATTAAAAATCCTTCTTCCTAAATATGATACGAAGAATCAGGATTATATACCTCCATAAAAGACTTTCTGGTATGAGGTCAGAAGAATTTTTGACTTCATTGTACCTCAAGTCAGGACATTGCAGTCATTGTCTAAAGAGATAAAGGATTCTCCAGTGATTTTATTAAAAGTACATTTCGTCATAAAATACAGCTATATCAAATACCTTTCATAGAAGAAGATTCAGGTTATCCACTTAACATTTTCACACCTCTTCTTAAGGCACTCAGTAAAAAGGCATATACTAACTAAACTCTTTCCTTTATATATAGTATATATATTCTTATGTGTGTCCTTCGACTTATGAATTTTTTTATTAATTACTGTAATTTATGTAGCCCTGTTCTACCTAAGACCCACGTAATCCTGTCAATTGGATTAGGTCGCCAGTCAGAACTATGTATTGAATAATTTGACTATTTCTGGAACAAATGAATTACATGAAACCCATTTATTACCCACCTAGTCCCAACAAAGAAAGAATGAGCTGTTACAGTGACGGAACTTACATGAGCCTATTAGTCCTCTTCGGACACAGAAATATTTTCCCTACTTCAGTTAAAACTCAATGGGTGATTGTTCTCGTAGCTCACTCATAAGCAATTCGAGTATTTTAAAAGGCTATTCCTCTTCCAAACAAAGGTATGATCAGGTTCCAAGGTTTGCCTGAGTATTGCTTATGCTTGACCTCTCCCTAATTCCTACTTACTGCAGGGGGATATCTTATGCAGTCTCACTAGGCAATAATAATTATTCATATACTAGACTTCATACAGGAATTATGGTTCCACCATGATCTCTAGTCAGTGGCTGAGAAAGGGGAAAAAAATAGAAATAGAAATACAATGGTAGAAATACCAGCAATCGGCAATACTTGTCAATTCCAGACTTACCGTTTACGCAGGATTTCTGGAACAACGTGTAACATCGATTCACTTAGTAAATAAAGACGGGAAGGGGACAAAGGACAGAATTATCAGGGGCACGGACGCGCACGTATGCCCTGGAAGACGGTTGGGTTCTCTCTGTGACCATAGATCGGAAGTGGGGTCTCTGTGTTTTCGTGAACAGTGCTCCTTCAATAGCCTCCAGCAGTCTGAAAATTGACAAAAACATCGCCGATGCATAGTACAGAGAAAAGGAATGCTTAAGAACACCCTCACTAGAGGTGACCTGGTGAAAACCTCCCTGTTGGATAAGTCTCTAATACTAACTTATAGGCCGTTAGGAACTTTTAATTTTGAAAACACAACTAGCTCCTGCCCGCGTCTCGTCCAGCGTTCCCCAGATATCTCCTCTTGTCTTTGTTAGGATTATACTCCTACTAAAATAACGCAGGGAGGTCGAACAGCAGAATATTTATAAAAATATATATATATACTGTGTATATATATATATATATATATATATATATATATATATATATATATATATGTATGTATACACTATGTACATATATATGCATATATATACATATATATATATATACATACATATATATGTATATATATATGTATGCATATACATATGTATATAAATGTATATATACGTATATATAATCGTCTGTTTGTTGTTCCATGTAGAAACACAGTATCAATTTTATGTGGATTGTTCATTTAGAAATGTTTCAGTAACGAAGTAAAGGCAGCTGATTCATTACAAACTCTGATACTGTAACTCATGAAATTAGTGTACTCGGAGGTGCACTGGCTGCCATGCAGCGAATCTCGTGCTATTGCAGCTGCTAAACGAATGTTAATCCATTAATGACTGCTTTAACATTATTTGTTCTCTCTCTCTCTCTCTCTCTCTCTCTCTCTCTCTCTCTCTCTCTCTCTCTCTGAGTGAAGACGAGATTAGATACAATGAAAGTAATGGAGATTATTTTGTGTAGCACATCTGTCATCAGTACCTTATCTGCATTTACGTCATTATTGCTCACTAGGCACTTTCCCAAGATAATTATTAGTTTTATGTATTTATCTTTATTTTTCTTTATCTTGAGCCAAAGGGAACATCTTTACGCATTAGTGTTTTTCCGTTCATTTTTGTTCTGTAAGTGATGTTTCCACTCTTAAATAAGAATTCATTTGTCTCTGAAAAGGACTTAAATAAACAACTTCCTTCTCCGCAAAAAAAGAAAAATAACGTTTTTATGGAGGTTTTTAATGTCTTGCAGCACCCACTGAAGATCAAAGATGAGCGCCAGGCATTTATAAACAGACAGGCATAAAAATGCCCAAGAACAAATAGTGCGTTTGCAAATAAGAGACGTCATAATGAAAATAATGAGTTGGAAGCTAACGAACCCAAATTAGTCTGTGAAAATGGCGGGACAACACTTGGTGAGCACTTAAAAATTTTTTACCTGCCTTTGGACAGCAACAAATAGAGAGAGGTTAGCTTTTTAACCTCTAGGGTTCTTTCAGGGCGGTATTTTAATCCCTTCGGACTCCCTCAGGGTGGTACTTTGACCATACTCGCCTTTTTTCTTTTCATTTTTTCTTTGTTTCTATTTTCCTTTAATGTTTGTGCTCACCCGAACCTGTACCGTCTCTTTATGTCCTTATTAATTGCATGATTTGAGGTCTTCCAGTACTTGAGGTTAAAGTAATAGCATTGTTGGGTCTTAGTCTGATCCGAGGCCTGCGAGTTCATTTTCATATTTACCTGGAAGGGTCTGTTACCCTCCTGAAGTTTGGATGACACTGCAGTCGGCTTTGAACACAGTGCCGTAATAAATTTAATAACCAAGTTAGTTCAGGATAGACAAAAACCTTTCACTCAGGCTAAGTGTTAATTGTGCTTACAGAAACATTACTTCACATTCACTGAACTGAAAAGTGTTGTGTTGCTCTTGAACCTGCCAGGTAGGCAATTTCAGAACTTTGTAAAAGTTTTATAGTCTACCTAAAAAATAACTGCATTATAACTTAATCAGTCAACCGTCGCTGTCTAATGAAAGCTGCCCTATAGGTCTGAGAACCATTGGAAAAACGTTGAATTTTTGCCACATGCTTCAGTTTTCAAGGAGTCTCATGCCCTATGTATCGTCATTTTCCTACAATCCAAAAATGAAACTCATATCTCAAAATTAACTGAGAATTGATCAGTCTTATTTGTATTTTTTCGAAGTTTTGAACACTTATTGGGTGTGGACTTAGATATCTTCGTGTTTTATAATCTAAACCGATCTTGAGTTTTGCTTTCCAAGATCTTTAAGTTGAACTAGCTCTGTTTTCAAGAAGTTACGTTTAGGTGTTACATTAATGGCGGTAATTTCCATACATCATTTGAATCATCATCTTTTCATCCTTATCTGGAAACTGAAACGTTTTATATTATGAAAGCAGAACGATTAGAGATAATTTTAGCTACGAAAACTGCAAAAGGCAAAAGAACCTTTCTCCGACGCTGTCAGGCAACGCTCTCTACATGAAGACGATTTGGTAAGAAATCACATTAGCTAGTTTTCAACCATAAACTAATTCTGTGGCGACGATTATCGAAATTCAAGCAAAGCTAACAGAAAGTCTACCTTTCAATACCAGCTGTCTAACTCAAGATAATCCTAAATTCAACAGCAGATTTGAGGCAACAAGACTGACTAATATTAGCTACTTTGAATGCTGTCTACCTGTTACGCCAGGTGCATCTGAGGCATTGCTAAAGTTATTCAACAGTCTCTTGATAACATCACGTAAACTGCTGGCAAAATGCTTAGATCATCTCGGGCCTGAAGTATTCACAATGCTCACTGTGAAACTTTGGCAGCGTGTGATCATTCACTGTCATGACTGAATTTCAGATTCTGATCATTTTCTCTTGTACACATATTTTACTTTCGCTCTTCGCTGTTCATCATGAATTGTCTGAAGTCTGATTGGCATAAAGAGTCTGTTAATATGAACGTATAAGCTTCGATAGGGCGTCACACACAGCTTGAAATTAGAAGGTAAAAAACCACGACCTAATAAATGAGACACCACATCAGTATTTGAACATGTATTTATATACAATATATATATATATATATATATATATATATATATATATATATATATATTGTATATATATATATATATATATATATATATATATATATATATATATATATATATATATATATATATATATATATATATATATATATATATATATATATATATATATATATATATATATATATATATACATACATTATATATATATATGTGTGTGTATGTGTATAATATATATAATATATATATATATATATATATATATATATATATATATATATATATATATATATATATATATGTATATATAAATTATATATATATATATAATATATGTATATATATATTGTATATTTGACGGCATGGATTTCTTGATTTTCTGCTCTCCTTAAATTTTGTATGCGTTCTCTGCGAGAAGCTAGACCAGCAAATATAAACATCTACTTGTAAAATGAAAATACCCTGACTATCATTAGTAGTTTATATATATAAATATATATATATATATATATATATATATATATATATATATATATATATATATATATATATATATTATATATTTTATTATATATTATATATATATATATATATATATATATATATATGTGTGTGTGTGTGTGTGTGTGTGTGTGTGTGTGTGTGTGCGTATGTTTATACGCGTGCAGTTATGGAAAAGCAGGGGTTTGCCTTTCTTTATGCCTTTCTTTTCTTCTTTTTTTTATCAGTGGTGCTTCTCGTGTAGGCCTCCTTGGACAGAAAATATAAGCCATGCAAGACAAAATATTGGTCTGAGTAGCTGACTTCAGCTACAGCTCAGGAACTTATTATTCCTTTTCTTTGTATCCTTTGAAATCATTTGGTACGCGAAGTGATTTTAAAGCTCTCTGCTGTACTTCAGATTAGAGGTTAAAATCTGTTTTTTTCTTTCCTTTCGAACCTTTTGCCATCTTGTCACATGAACTTTTTCGCATTGTAGACCTGAATGATGGCGATTTTGAAGAAGTCTGGTACTGCAAATGTCAAATTAGTTTTGTGGCCTTCATTTTAAGGGAAACGCCTCATCTATTATGATGAGCTTTCTTTACTAGATACGCTTTCACTCAACGTCAGACAGCGGTCAGTCATAGCAAATGTCCTTTTGCTGGGAATTGTTGGGCGTATGAAGGGAACATGCGGAAGTATGATAATAAATGCCAGGAGTGGGAAAATGCCAGTGCGGTGGTGGCGATTGTTTTTCACTGACATGCCCACCGGGATTGAAAAGACTTCATAAGAATATCAGGAGCCGAATTAGCACAGAAGGAGCATTGCAAAGCATCCTATGACCTGAAACTGTTCAAGCGTTGCGAACTGAAGGGAATCGATTCGGAGATCCTGTTTGCGAAAGAGTTAAAAGGGAAGACGGAGGGAGAAGGGGCTGCCGCTGCTACTCCATCAACGCGGCCGAAGAATGAGAGAAAGGGAGGGAGGAAGGGAGGGAGGGAGGCTGGAGGGAGAGGTTTGGTCGGCCACTATGTAAATAGGAGTGATGGATAGCCTCGGAGTGTGTCATTAGAGAACCATCAGCATAACATTACGAGAGCGGCCACAATAACCTCTCTTGTCGGTGCATCATTTGCAGGTAAGCGGCCTGATATACGACATCCTGAGCCGGCCTGCACACGCCACACGCCCCAAGTTTGGTCTTGGGCGTCATTTGTGGGAGTGTGTGTCACTGAGTTGGGGCGGCTAAGGGCTGTCATTAGCCGCCCGGGCCCGAGACTTAACCGCCCATCACTGACATGGCTAAAGTAGCCGACCGCCCCTAGCGATCCCCAAGCCGTACACCCAAGAGCTTCTGGATGAACTAATGAACGGTCAAGTACAAATACACATAAGCGGTTTTTTGTCTATAATTATAATTTAACTACTGTACGCGGTTGTTAGTCGGTATTCAAAAGAGCAAACAAGCGGAGGAAAGATTACCACGGAGGAAATAGCTACTGCTAGGGCTCAGTAAGGAAGGCCGGTCGTCTTTCTTCGCCGACATCAGCGACGGCATTTGATGAAAGGGTTTGCGAAGAAAAAGAAAGAGCCAGAGAGATTCTACATTTTAAGAGGCAGTTCGCACACATGGTGCCCAACAGACTTCTGCCCGGGAATCGGAACGTCGTATAACCATTAGAACTTAATATCCCTCTTTCTGTAGCCATCATGTTGCTGGTTATGCTGGCTCTCTTACAGCCAGTTGTAATATCGGGATTTCGGGAAAGCGCCGGGAATCAGATTTGCGATGCTTGACGTGCCCCACAGAGAGAAGCGATAGTTTTGCTGCGGATTGCTCTTCCTACCTATTCAGGGGCCCTTTTGCAACTCTGCAGTTGCACGACGAGGGCCAGGTGGGACGCGTCGGAAGGTCGTAAACAACCGTCTTGTTTCAAGTGGTGTGACGATGAAGCAATAAAGTCGATTCGTTGGGAGACTATTAAACTATTTCCGCCGCTCGCCCCCGGTACCACCCACCACAGGACGCTGATTATAGGCTTGTCCCTGGTTGCCGGCGGCCTTGTGTGTTTATGTGTTGTGTGTGTTTATGTGAGTGTGGGCCTGAATACCTAGGTATAATGCATACTGTTGATCCGTGGGACCGTAATTTGTATGTTTGTTTGTGTACCTGAGCCAGACTCTTTAAGCCGTGTGAACGAGGCCTTTCATCTTCAAGACGTTCCTCCAGGAGGGACGCGCTGCTCTTGGCGAATAATGGCTGCACCATTCTGCTTCGTTCTTCGAGCTCTCTCTTGACTTGCTACTGTTTTTAACTAATGAGAAATATGCTGATCGAGTTACACTCTTGCTTATAATTAGGAAGGCAGTAAAGAGCTCACACAATAAAATGGCAGCTACGTGTGAGATTACTATGACTGGGAGAAGGTTTCATATTTACTTCTTTGTTGAATATACATACATGCATACTGACATACATACACATATATATATATGTATATGTGTGTGTGTGTAGGTTGGGATACTTTCTTATTTCTTGCTTCGACGAATTAAATTTAGGTAATTTAAAGATCGTGCAAATTTGGTTGGCATCATAAGAGAAAATTTGTATCGATGGCCTTATTCTTTGATAAAAAAAAATGTTATATTACCGAAATATTAAGTACACAAATTCGAAAGTGTCTTTCAAGGGCAATGTATGCAAGTGTGAATACTAATGGAAACATTTACTGAGAGATTTCATACATTCATGTTTTATAACAAAAAATCGACCATAAGTTCATATATGTATCAATGCATTTCTGTGTTTCATTTAATAATAAAAGTATTTGCATGAAAAAGATGAAGAAAGGGATAGTGAAAGAAGAAAACACCATATTGCATTTCCTCTTTATATCCTGATTGCATTAAACATCAAATAGTCTTGTTTAAATCTCAGCACTCATTAATATGAGAATATATTGCATTTTTCCACGTGAAGCAGAGACATTGGTCCATTAGGCTACTTGAATATGTTAATGAGAAATCTGGCATTGGAAGATCTGTTCCACTTGGTTCAGGCCATGAAAGCCCTCCGTCATAAGATCATCATCCTAAGGGGACCTTTCCACTGGTGCTCTTTTGTTTAGGCTGCTGAAATGGCCGTCCTTGATGCCCACCAGCTCACCGCTTCATACATTGGCCCTCTTTCGCTTTGGAGTCCCTCCCTGCCTCATTAAGCGATGGAATGATGGTTAGAATAATCAAAATGCCACACATGTATCACATCATGAAGTCACTAGTGAATGTCTGCAGAAGCATGGAGCTTTTATGCATGCATTGTGACTGCCTGTGCCTGTGCATTGGTGCGTGTAATATGTATATGCATGAACATGTTTATCTGAGTGTACAAAGGAACGATAGTCTGTCTTCGGAGGAGGATATGTGTGTGCGCATGTGCGTAAGTACATCAGTGTGGATGTTGCGGGGTAATCTGGAAAACATCAGATCAGCCTTCTCCGAGAACACCTTCCCCCTCCCTTCCCTAACCTACCCGATGCATCCTTCTTCATGGCAAACCGCCCCCGTCCCCCCACCCCGCCACCCTCCCTGACACACATTCCCTCTGAGAAAGGGTCCGCATCATGGTATCGGGATGGGACACAGCCCTTATCTTTATTAGCCTCGGAAATTTAAGAGTTTTGTGCGATGATTGCGAATAGGTGTCGGCCTGGCGTATGTGTGCTTACTGTTGGGAGTAACTAATGAGGCATTTCCTTTCAGCGGCGATTAAGGAAGCAGATCGTAAATGTTACAGACATTAGGCTACGTGATTTAAATTATCTACCGGGAAACTGTAGGCGAATATGACAAATAGCAGAATGGTGAATCACTGGCAAATACATTTGATTACCAGCGGAGGCCCTTTTGAAAGCTAATTTTCTTTTCTCTACTTTATTCCATTCCAATTTCTTGTGCTGTCCTCGCAGACTTGGAACTTCCGTCAGGAGAGAAAATGTGTAATCAGGGAATGTCTTTCTTTTAATTTGGTTTTTTCCAATTTTATAATTTTTTGAGTGGGAGTATTATGCTTCAATGTTCATAATTTTGACATTTATTTACGTAAATGTAACAATTTGCAAGAAATTCCGTACACTCTTTGTAACAAATAGATGACCTGTCAATACTGGAAAGATTTGCATATTTAATCAAATAAGTAAGCGAAAAACATCAGTGCCTTATATTTCTTCACTGTTAGTCAGTCATTGTGCGCTTTTTCTGTCCAATAAACACCTGTAGTCTCTCTCACACTTATATATATACACATATATATATATATATATATATATATATATATATATATATATATATATATATATATATATATATATATATATATATATATATATATATATATATATATATATATATATATAAATATATATATTCATATGCAGATATATATATATATATATATATATATATATATATATATATATATATATATATATATATACACTTTATATATATTTGTGTGTGTGCATGTTGCGTGCGTGGGTGAGTGTGTGCATGTGTGTGTTTGGATGGGTGTCGTAGCTCAGTGTTAGAGCACGAAGCTCTCATTCGGCAGGTCTGAGGTTCGATTTTGAGCTGCAGCCCACCAACTGACCCAGTTGTGAATGGGTACAGGCGTCTACTGGGGTCAAGAAAAGGACAAGAGACTGCAAACGGATGCAAGCACTTCTTAGATATAACTTCCAAAGGCGTACTGATCTTGTATGACGAATGCTACGCAAAAGACATATCGGACAAGGATTCACGGTATATATGCTGACTCAAAAGAAGTAGGAGGTGGTTTTCTCTGCCTTGCTAAACCATCATTCCGTGGTCGGAGTCCCTTGGCAGGCTGTGCTCATCTCACCGCTCGCAGTCTTCCCGGAAAGCGAAGAAAGAAGGTAACAGTGAAAGGAAGACAGTGTTGATGGGAAGTGCCTTGCCTTCAGATAAATAACTATTATCTGAAGAGTAACGCAGTCTTCGCAATTCCTTACAGCCACAGAACATAATTCCATTACCGTTGACTGAATTGTCTTAGGAAATTCTGATTCGGTCACACAAATCACTTGAAGAGAAGAATTCGCTTATAAGAACACTGTGTACACAGAACATAGTGATTAAGTGCTAATTAATGTACTTCTCTTTACTTTCCGTGACCAAATCGGTATTATTTTCACTAAACAGAAGTAAATTGACAGTAATTAACATTTGTTATACTGTGGAAATCAGTTCTTCGGTTGTGGTTGCTAGTTATGTAAGGATATATTCTGAAGACAATATTTCAACCGACTTCCCTATTCTTATGTTATTATGACCCTGTTCTGAACTTCAGGCAAAAGTGCAAATGAATGTGACATGTTCCAGCAGCAGAAAGCAAGAAATAAAGAAAGGTAGGGTCTAAATTTTAAAGCTTTAATGAGGGAGACTAGTTATTCCTCATTCCGTTTCATGCTTTTATCTTAAATTCAAATAGCCGGCTAAACAATCAATGTACTATCGGAAAGCCGCTATCTAAAATTCTTTGTAAATTAGGATGGGTATGCAGAACAACACTCAATCTAATTCACAATGATATGAGAATGAAGAAATATATATTATAACTTAAGACAATAAACAGGGAATCGTCATTTTTATAGGCATGCATCACTTGCAAAAAAGGATTTCTGGAATAATATATATATATATAAATATATATATATATATATATATATATATATATATATATATATATATATATATATATATATATATATATATATATATATAAATATATATATATATACATATGTATATA
>NC_089791.1:68195155-68207655 GCF_040412425.1 Macrobrachium rosenbergii
CGTGGAAGTATAAATCGTCTTCCATTTTCATCCTTTTTCTTTTAAAGGCCCGGCATGACGAGTGACTAATGTCGCGTTGGTCAGGAAGAAAACATTTTACTATACTGATCGTCCTGTTGGAGGCGACGTGTCGTCCTGCACTCCCGCAACTTCGTATGCCAAAAAGCTGGCTGACACCAATTAATCTGTTGTGAACGGTTTTATCTACGAAGTTAACATTACATACAGTTATATTTTAATTGACAAACTGTTTTTAGGGTAAGCAGACTAAGGCTGATAAAACAGTTAAATACCTAGTTCGGTTAAGTGAAAAAGAAAAACAAAATAAAAAACTTTGTTTATCATTTTTCTTCTTGATTTTTCCTTTTATTAAACATTAGATTTGCCCATTTTAAAGAAATCACAGCCAAGCGTAGGTTGAAATAACTTCAAATTTTATTTTAGACATTAATAACTTTAGTTGGTTCTTTAGGGTTTTAGCAAATATAATAATTCTCTGGGTTGGAATTTCATGTAACGACCGTTACAATTTGTTGATATTTTTAATAATTTTGTATCCTCCGTTTCTGCCCTATAGTGCAGCAGCTTTATATATATATATATATATATATATATATATATATATATATATATATATATATATATATATATATATATATATATATATATATATATATATATATATATACTTATATATGTGTGTATACATATAAATGTGTATATATATACATACATACATATATATAATATATGTATATATATATATACATACATATATATATATATATATATATATATATATATATATATATGTGTATATATATATATATATATATATATATATATATATATATATACATATATATATATATATATATAAAACCCTGAGTGAAAAGTCACAAAGGATTAATTGGCCCCAATAAATATACATTTAGAATTTGCATGAATACAGCAAGCGAATGAAAATATTAAGAGTGAGAGGTCAATTCTGTGCTCCCTTGCTCCCATCCTGCCCAAAATGTTCGAAGACGCTTCCAAAGGGAAAATAGAGAATGTTATAAGAAATCCCTGAAAATGTTGCTAGCCAATTCATATGCTAATCCAGTACCTGGGTAATCCAAGGCATCTGTTCTTCATTTAAATCCTGTCCACAAAAGCGTACTGACCGTTGCAGTCATATAAATGGTTATGAAATCTTTTGCGGTGATTTCTGGTGAAGCCAAATCTTCCTTGAATTTCATCTTTTTCTTTGATATAGTTCGCTCGGAAGTGCCCTAGAGTAAAGGAAAATGATCTTGCACTCCATTGTTTCACTTCCCTTGCGGCCACATGCTCTGTTTATGTTCTGTATCGCGTTTCATTTCCTGTCTTAATATATATGTGTGTATATATATATATATATATATATATATATATATATATATATATATATATATATATGTGTGTGTGTGTGTGTGTGTGTGTGTGTATAATTTTATATATATATATATATATATATATATATATATATATATATATATATATATATATATATATATATATATATATATATATATATATATATATATATATATATATATATATGTGTGTGTGTGTGTGTGTGCGCATGTACTGTATGTATGTATGTATGTATGTTTTATGTATAGTGCAACTTCGGACTTTCAAGATCCGAGAAAGATTCTAAAATAGCGCAGGGTCATGTTTCTTGTTCATAAGAACTTGTAGCATATATATTTTAATCTTAATTTACATGTTAGTGTCATGGATAATGTTTGGTCTCTGTTTTTACGAAATAAGATTGGGCTGAATTTTGAATGTCGTCCGCTTTTTCTGTTGTTAATGGGTTCCGATTTGGTTTCTTTTAAGACCCCTGTCCAAATGTAAACGACCGAACAAGTGTCTGTGGGTATTGTTATGCGCTGATTATCCTAAGTAAATTGAGTCTTAAAAGATGAAGGATTATTCTTCGTATCTAATCATTCTGTGCATATTTGCACTCATCTTATATCTTTATCTTTTCATGTAGTCAAACCAGGTAACGCTGGATTTTCTGTTAAACCTCTCAAGCACCCATATGTTTACATATAATTTATGTTTCAAAACACATATAAAGGCCTTTACTGATGACAGTATTCATCTATCTGAGTCATGAGTATTTTGTTTATATAACAAGACTACCTGCAATATTCTACCCGAAGTGCCGTTTGAACCTTCGTGTTTTAGGTCCTGTGTGGCATCTCCAACAAGTTATTGTTCCTTTTATGCGCTCATATATCTCTATATATATATATATATATATATATATATATATATATATATATATATATATATATATATATATATATATATATATATATATATATATATATATATATATATATATATATATATATATATATATATATATATATATATATATATATACATATATATATATATATATATATATATATATATATATATATTTATATTTATATATATATATATATATATATATATACATATATTTATATATATATATATATATATATACATATATATATATATATATATATATATATATATATATATATATATATATATATATATATATTTATATATATATATATATATATATATATATATATATATATATATATATATGTATATTTATATATGTGTATATATTTATACACATGCATATGTTTTGTGTGTGTGTGTGTGTATGTATGAAGACTATGAAGTTTTCAGGCAGAGCGGTCATGACGTAGGATATTAAAAAGTTTTTCCTCTGCCGATCACATGGTTACTGCAGGCCTAACCCTGGCTCTCTTGCCTCTTTTGAAACATTGCTTAAATTCATAATCAATGTCTTTGTTTTGGTGATTCATAGTTTGGGCAGCTTACGTATCCCTCTTCCTCTCATTAGCAAATTAGTTTTGTAAACTTCTACAAGTGTAGCGAACGTGATGTCTATTATTATTATTATTATTATTATTATTATTATTATTATTATTATTATTATTATTCAAAACACTTACGCTCTTCTTGGTAAGTTAACTTCTGTAAATATTGTCAACCTCTTAATAACAGAAGCATTCATTGACTTTTGACAAAGGACAACTTATTTCACAACTGGTGAAGTTGCGAATATCCACAGTGAAATGAATAATGTTTTAAAAATGTAAATAAAAGTAATAATTATGATAGTGATGGCATACTAGTATTACAGAATTAGTAGAAGTAGTGAGTATGATGAGAATGATAATGAAAGGAAACTTATCCTTATATCACCATTGGAGAATTCCTGTAAATTCGAACACCCGCGAACAACATTAAGGTAATGCACAATACAATCTATGTATATATTTAGTTGTCTGTATGTGAGAATTATATATATAAATACATATATATGTGTATGTGTATGTGCGTGTGTATGTGTGTGTATGTTTGTGCTTATATAAAAGCAAATAATAAAAAATGTACAATAACACCAAGTGCAAGAGAATAAAATACCTGGATATGACTCACATTAAGACGGTCGTTTCACGAGAAGAGAGGAAAATGTCAAATCGGAAACTTTACGGGGAGAGGAGGTGTCTAAACTACGCTTCTGCCGGTAATTTCATTCATGGAAATTCTCAGCTGACTCAGATATTTCACTGAGAGCTTAGATATTTCCGATGGTTGAAAAATTAATGAATTCCTGGCCGTAGTCTGTAGTGTAAAAGGCCATTAACATTTCTTTGTGGGGAACGGTGCTGTTGGTCCGACTTCACTGCGCTCCTTCTAACATGATCACCCCTCTTTCTTCTTTTATTTTACGTTCCGTCAATATATATTCAGGAATTTATTCTCCTTATTAAGTGCATTATTTTTTCTGATGGATGAATCATCATTTTGTCCTGTGTTATTCATTAATGATTACGCTCTTTGAAGTGCAAAGGCGGGTCAGCGCCGAGGCCAGTGTTGTTTATTAAGCGTGACACCGTCGAATGAACCATAGAAGCTCCTGACGGAGAGGTTTCAGGTTCTGTCTCCATCACTTCTAGCTCCCCTCCCCCCACCCCCACCCCCTTCTTTCGTCCCTTCTGAACCCTTCCCTTGCGACGGAAACCAATCAGCGTACGTGACGTCACCGAAGGGGGCGGGACTTCAGGCGAAGTTAGTTTACAAGCACAACAAAAACACTTTCAGACTCGGAAACGTTGCATCAATTCTCATGTTAAATGATATCAAGGGTAAGTTAGTTTAATGATTAGCGCGCCTTTGATGGAGGGTTGATATTTATCGGATTAATAAACACCGTAAACAATAGCCAATTACTGCTAATTAACAGACGCTGTGGAACGATAATACTTTTGTCTAAAGGCAAATAATTCACATTATGAATTGTACTTAGGGAAAAAAACGCCGCACTCAAAGGGTCGGTCAGTGTTATAAACGCTGACCAGTCTAATTGGGTGTTGACCTGCAGTGTTGCCAGTTGACGCTGAAAGAGAGAGAGAGAGAGAGAGAGAGAGAGAGAGAGAGAGAGAGAGAGAGAGCCAATGGCAAACACATGCATCATCATCACCACCACCTTTACATCTATGACGATGCTCTCTCTCTCTCTCTCTCTCTCTCTCTCTCTCTCTCTCTCTGCCTTTCACTCGCTTGTAGAAAAAGAGAAAAACAGGTGAGGGATTACTCTGATGTGAAAAACTGTTGTAGTCGTCATAATTAGATTTCTTGCCAAATGGGGAGAGTGGGGGATATCATTAGGGTCATTTTGTTGGAGGCTTTGATGATCATGACATCATAATTAACGTTCATCCTTATTATGTGCACAACGCTTCCTTATGCTCTTTCTAAAGCGCGCTTTGTTACCTACACAACGGGAAGCTCTCCACTCACACAAATACGCTCGCACACGTTCACCTACTGTATGTGCCCTGGGGATCCTTTGCTTTATACACACACATACACAAACACACACAAATACATACATACATATATATATATATATATATATATATATATATATATATATATATATATATATATATATATATATATATATATATATATATATATAAGGATCACACGGTAAATACTGTCACGCTCACTCCATTGCTAACGGCAAGTGTTGGTGCTACCAATTTCCCTAAGCTATCTCCGAGGTCGGTCTTGACCATCGTTTTCCAAAAACGATTTTAGTAAGAAGTTCTTTGAATTGGAAACGGTCAATATGACCCATAACCAATTATTATATTATAATGTTGAAAATAAGATGTTAAGGTGATTTACGTTTCTTAAGAATGGAACTATTTGTTTATAGGCTTTTTCTCGAAATCTTCAAGGTAAAAATATTTGTTGTTGTTATATATATATATATATATATATATATATATATATATATATATATATATATATATATATATATATATATATATATATATATATATATATATATATATATATATATATATATGTATATATGCTGTATATATATACATGTGTTATGATATATATGTATGTATGCGTGTGTGTGTGTATGTATATGTATATGTAAATATTCATTTATGTATATATGTGCATGTGTACTGTTCTTAAAGCTGCTTTAATTAAAGTGGTAACTATGTTTGTCAATCATATCTGAGTTAATTTCAGTCCAAAGAAAAGACTATCCCCAAACAGAAAAGTTTTGTTAGAGCGAAGATTTTCTCATGAATAAATAACAAGTTTATTGAGCAAGTGGCTTCCATCGCTGTAAATATATCCTCCTGTGATGTATAACCCTCTTCTTTCCTTCACTCCCCGTCCTCCCACCTCACCCCCATCCCCTCCCTTCCCCTCCCCCCCTCTCCCCTCCCGCCGCCGACCCCACCACCATACCAGCTGCCGTCTCCTCCCAGTCCTATCTCCTCCCCCTAATTAAAGATCCTTACTTGTTGATTATGCAGATGCACCAAAGGGAGAGAGAGGGGGAAGGGGGAGGGGGAGAGGGAGGAGTAGGGGGAGGGTTGTTCCCGCATGGACCTTCTCCCGCTCTCTCTTTCTGAAACATTTATGCGTATTATTAACGCTAAGGGCAGTTCAGAGGTTCACCCTGTGCGTATT
The DNA here is from genome assembly GCF_040412425.1 of Macrobrachium rosenbergii. Classification (NCBI taxonomy): domain Eukaryota; kingdom Metazoa; phylum Arthropoda; class Malacostraca; order Decapoda; family Palaemonidae; genus Macrobrachium; species Macrobrachium rosenbergii. The sequence continues at coordinate 68,201,237 of NC_089791.1, forward strand.
TTCCTTCTCGGCTTAACTCCACTTTTCTTTTTGTCAGCGTATTCTTTTAGATATATATTTTGTCATATATATATATATTTATAGATATATAAACAGAGTATATATATATATATATGTGTGTGTGTGTGTGTGTGTGTGTGTGTGTGTGTGTGTGTGTATGTATATATATATATATATATATATATATATATATATATATATATATATATATATATATATATATATATATATATATATATATATATATATATATGCATGCACAGAGAAAGAGAGAGAGAGAGACAGACAGACAGAGAGAGAGTGTTTCCATAATGCCAGTGTTCTTTTATGATGTAATTTCCTTGTTTGTCTTTTTTCCCCAGGAGTTTTTGATTAGGCTACAGGACTGAACACTGAATGAATAAGCTGCCTTGGCAAACACGGCAGTTAGATGACTTCTTGGGGCCGGTGGCCATCATGTGATGGTTTGTCTGGTCTTGTAAGTCCTCTCGTCTTCCTCTCCCAACTTTTTTTTCCCTTTTAGCTCATCAGGGTGGAAATATTCTTTTCAGTAAAGAGGGTATAGAGAACAGAAAAGAGCTAAAATACCAAACGTGGAAGAAAAGAGACCCAAAGAGTAAATTAGGGTAAAAGGTAAAGAGGTGCTTTTGAAAAGGCACACCGCCAACTAAAAACTGCGCTGAACTGGGGAGGCGAAGGCGTTAGGTTGCCCCCGCAATGGCCTTCTCTTTGCTGCGTGAAATTCAGTCCATTTGAACTGGCAGACAGACTCTGAGGCCTTGGGGTGGAATCGAATACAGAATTTAGGCCAAGGGCCAAGCGCTGGGACCTATGAGGTCATTCAGCGGTGAAAGGGAAATTAAAAGTAGAAAGGTATGAAAGAGGTAACAGGAGGAAAACCTCACAGTTGAACTCTGAAACAACTGTTGGGAGAGGGTTAAGGAAAGTAAGATGGAAGAAAGGGAATATGAATGGAAGCACAGTAATAGGAATGAAAGGGGTTGCAGTTAGGGGCCGAAAGGACGCTGCAAAAAAAACCCTACGTAATGCCTACAGTACACCGCGTGAAGTGCACCGACGGCACTAACTCCCTAAGCGGTGAGACCTTGGGTGTAGAGGTTGTTCATGGTTATTTTACGATGAATGTTTTTATTTATTTGAGTTCGTAAACTGGCTATCTCTTATAGTAGGATCTGTCTCTAGTGTAAAGTTTGAAACCCGAGGCATATACTGTATACAGTAATAAAGATTCAACGTCTTTTGAACAGCGCAGAAACGTGTTGACAGCTGGATTATTTGTAGTAAGTTCAGGATCACTATTTTTTCCATTTCATGTCATTATTTTTAGAGCTACTTACCTTTACATTTCTTAATGTATTTGTTTTGTAGATGAGAGAGAGGAACACTAACACAAGTGCGGCCAAACTGGTGTCACAATATGATAAAGCGTATCATTTTAATGATGTGAAACTCCACATTTGAGGAAAGTCGGTAAAAAAAGAAAAAAACTTTGCTTTCCTTTTTCTTTTTCCTTTTTTTTTTGTACTGAAGCAAAGGCTCTGAGCGATAGAACTTATCGATCGAAAAACTAATCGTTTATTCATTTGTTTACTAATGTATTCATTTCTTAGTCTTTATCTCTTTATTTCGTTATCAACAGGACTAATTTATCTCCCTTCCCCCCCCCTTCTCTCTCTCTATCTCTCTCTCTCTCTCTCTCTCTCTCTCTCTCTCTCTCTCTCTCTCTCTCTCAGAAAATGTTCCTTTAGTGAGAATGTAAAGATGAGCAGCCTACATACAGATTCTTTGGCTTCATATCGGAACGAACCTTCAGCTCCGAAATCTTGTTCCTCAACGTGCCTGAGAAAAATTATATATTTCATTTCTCGGCAGACGATAATAAAAGCATAAAAGTGTTTAGTTGGTTATGGTGGAATGTCGACTTACAGCTTTTTAGTCTTCTATAAAAGAAAACTATTGAGACGGCTATTTGTGTGTCCGTCCGCATTTTTTCTGTCCTCCCTCAGATCTTAAAAGCTACTGAGGCTAGAGGGCTGCAAATTGGCATGTTGATCATCCACCCTCCAATCATCAGACATACCAAATTGCAGCCCTCTAGCCTCGGTAGTTTTTATTTCATTTAAGGTTAAAGTTAGCTGTCATCGTGCGTCTGGCACCGCTATAAGTGTCAACAGCACATGCCACTACCGGGCCGTGGCTGAAAGTTTAATAGACCGCTGCTGAGAGTTTCACGGACAGTGGCATTTTTTTATGTTTAGTTTTCTATAAAAGAAAACTATTGTGCCGTCTTTGTCCATCCGCACTTTTTCTGTCCGCCCTCGGATCTTAAAAATAACTGAGGCTAGAGGGCTGCAAATTGGTATGTTGATCATCCACCCTCTAATCATCAAACATACCAACTGCAGCCCGCTAGCCTCAGTAGTTTGTATTTTATTTAAGGTTAAAGTTAGCCATAATCGTGCGCCTGGCAACGATATAGGATAGGCCACCATCTGGCCGTGGTTAAAGTTTCATGGGCCGCGGCTCATATAGCATTATACCGAGACCACCGAAAGATAGATCCAATTTCGGGGGCCTCGATTATACGCTGTACAGAAAACGATTGCGCCGAAGAAACTTCGGCGCATTTTATACTTGTTTTGTTTCGATATGATTACATTTGAGGAACTCGTGTTATCTTGCGAAGCTATGATTGCTTTTTTTCGCATGGGCTTAACACACCATGAACATTATTTACAAAATATAATAAAAAATGCAAGATTGAAATTTAGTTATGGAAAAAAGAGAAAAAATTATGGTAATATTTCATAAATTAAGTATTCCAGGTGAAATATATGAGAATGAATATGAGAAATATACAGTATGAATTTCAGGGTGTTGTGGGCGCAAAAGTGTGCTGTCAAAGGATTGAGGTTTTCCTTTAAGGAAAAGAATTCTAAAGCTACTCTGAAAACTACTCTCTCTCTCTCTCTCTCTCTCTCTCTCTCTCTGTATATATATATATATATATATATATATATATATATATATATATATATATATATATATATATATATATATATATATATATATATATATGGGGTTTTAATGATGTGATCGGCAGCATTTCTGCTTATGAAATGAGAGCTCCCAGATCCGAGTCCTAGTCGACCACGGGTAGAAGTACGGGTACTTTCCATTATAATTCTGGTGGCATAAGTAGTGAATTAGGTAACTGCTGATTACATGGCTGTAGCCGCAAGGAGGGTTTAAAAGGCAGGAGTCTAGCAAACTCATCCCAAAAGACTTACTGAAAACCAGAACAACATCTGTTTAGTTTGAGAGGTTTAGGTTTTTGCTATGGAACATTTATGTAAGAAACTTGAAAGCAAAAGGAGAAAGTTGTATTTATCATACATAGTTCCACAAAAAGCTTATGACTGAATCAGGTTTTTGGGGACAATGAAAATCTTTATGACTGAAGTGAAATTTGTATGAGAATCTTCGTATCGAAAAGTGACTAGCTTTGTTTAAAGTAGGTCGGAGACTTGCGCATGTTATCTTTCAATGACTCTGTTATGTCTTTATAGATGGGGTGATGCGAGAATTTAGAGAAAGTACATTTGAAGCAGGGTCAAAGTCATGGATAATGAAATGAGTCATGAACGGAGTGTGGCAGGTTTGACGATGGCAGCAGATACAATGCTGACTGGGGATGTTCAAGAGAAACGGTAGACACTTGTGACCGAGTATGAAAATCTTTGCGAAAGGAAAAATTTAGAGTACAAGCAAACAAGAGTATGGTGATATAGTAAAAGGTAACTAAGAAGATGGAGCAATGAAGGAAAACATGGATACTGGGAGAAGTGAATCACAGAATAGGTACAGCAAAGAGGGTAGCAACGATTGCAATAGACTGGGAAGAGCCTTGGGGTGTCCATGAAAGTCAAGGTGGAGCTGTAAAGAGGAACAGTTGAACCAGTTCTCCTTAATAGACGTAAAGTGTATGTTGAATGAGAATAGAATAAAACTGTGAAAGCTGAGGAGATGAATTGTTTGCCTGATACGCACAGTGTAAGAAAACTGAAAGTGAGAAAAGTAGGAAAACGGTGAAGGGAGAAGAGAAGGTTAGCATAAGTAAAAGGATGGATCTGAATTTCTTTAAATGTTTGGTTTCATGGAAAGAATGGAAAACATAGGTTAGTGAAGACTGTATAGTTCAGAATTAGTCGAAGTGAGAAGAAGAGGAAGACCTAATAAAGCCGGATAAATGGTACAGAAGAACATTGGAAAGGAATATCCAGGAAGTTTTAGAGTGCACACACAACAGATGTTAATGGCATATATACTGCGTGTAAGGAGCATCGACATAGTGGGGGTGGCCCATTTTTGTATGACTGTGGAGTAGAAACCGTTGTAGAAGCTTCTTGCTAAGGATTTCTTCTACGATTCAGAATTTTTAAGTATGAATGGGGCAGTGGACATCGTCCTGTCTTGTCTGGAGCCATTCTTTTAAGGAAAATGGCTTAATAATGCATATACGAATGAGGTTACCCTATGAAAAATTTTCTTGGCCCCAACAGACACTGGTATTCATTTACAGCTGGGTGGAATGGTGAGCGGTGGGCCGGGAACAAACTACGGACCCAGCATATGTGAATATATCTGTATCGAATGTTGAAGATCAAGAGGGCAAATTCTAATACGGACGTTGCTTGCCTTCCCAGTGATTGGACCAAGGTGCCTTCATTCTGCATTCTTATTCGTACATAGGGCAAATGGTGAGAGAGGGGCTGGCTCCGGACTGGACGACGGTAAGTCTAAACGTGAAGCTCATTTTACGTAGATTATATGAGTGTGCGCGCGTGTGTGTGTATGTGTATGTGTATATATATATATATATATATATATATATATATATATATATATATATATATATATATATATATATATATATATATATATATATGTGTGTGTGTGTGTGTGTGTGTGTGTGTGTGTGTGTGTGTGTGATAAGTTATGACATATTTTATGAGTTAGGAAATAATTTCTCTCTCTCTCTCTCTCTCTCTCTCTCTCTCAATAGGTCATGCACGGCTTCAGCATTCATGATGATATACAATTAGTGTTAAGCGCAAAGAGCATTTTTTTTTTTTTTTAGGTCCGGGAACGTCTCTAATCTTCAAGAAACTTCACGTCAATAGTCTTGGAGAGGTTATTTGCCCGACTGATCTTGTCCCACTGAAGAGGGATTGCGGTGGAATTAACTTCACATTTATTTTCATTCTGAATCTTTGTCCCCACCATTCGACCGTGACTCACACAGAATTCTCGACCTTAGGGTGACGAGAAGAAAGAGGAAATGCTTATCTCTGCTGTTTTGCATCTGTCAAATCAAGATGATTTAGCAGGTATTCCCGATGTCTGGTCCGCGGTCGGCGATTTCATTACTCGGGCTGCTGGGGTCATGTATGCAAGACCGAATTCCTTCACGGGAACCATGGGAGCCCACTAAATATGACCAGGCTTAAAAAGTCTGATATCCGGCGAGACCAGAAAGCGGGAGTAGCCTATATGGTAGTTGAACTGCTCATATTAATCGGCACAGATGCTGCTGGAACCGTGGGTTGTATTCGCTTTTGTTTTCTGATGACATCTGGCTGTATCCGAAAGATTCAGAAACTGAAACTGGCAGAGGGCAAGGATGAAGGAAGGAATACATTACTGACACCGCAATGAAAGCATATTATAATAATTTAAGAAATTATTATAAATTTTTTTAAAAAAGAGGATATTCATTCACTGATGGATCTCACTGGGTCTCTGTTTTTCATTTATCCAATTTGTTTTACGTTGGAAACACCTTGCCTTTTTATTTCACACTGAGTCTGTGCTCCAGTCATAAATAAGAAGTAAATTAGTTACTTTCCTGAACCGAAGAAGTTTCGTGCATTCCCGTATTTTCCGTGACTTAAGAACACCTCACTCCTACGCAACAACGCAGTAAATTACTATCATTCTTTGGGTTTGTCTTAAGAACAAGAATATGCGCGATGATGCCTCGGTTTGAATATCAAAGCTGCCGTTAAAATCTGATTTCCACCACTTCCAATGCCAAACTTGTCGACATTCAACTTTTCCGCTTCTTTCCCCTTTCTTCGTTTCCCATTTCTGTTTTTTCTAACCTTCTACCTTCTGACTGAGTCACGTTAACCAGGGGTGCTGGTCGTCAGGATTGTAATGTATTCTTGATGAAATTGAAGAGTGAGCGCCATAGTCTCCTGACGGGTAATTTTTCACGTGAAAGAAACAAAATAAGGAAATTTTCATTATTCAACAGTCAGTTAATGCTCTATGTATTATTATATTTTTCCAATACTCCGACCTGTTGCTGAACCTTCTTCTCTGTATAACAAAAA
>NC_089791.1:68212655-68235155 GCF_040412425.1 Macrobrachium rosenbergii
GTGTCAGCCAAACAATTTATTATTTGACAGCCTTGGCCAAACTCAAAACAGATTTCCTGTCTTGTTTCTACAGATTCTGTGCAAGTAGACAATTGTCTCACAGTCCGAATGGCCTCATTTATTCATTCTTTAAGGAGACCACTTGATCCCTCCCGTTGCAAAATACCCTTTACCTCTCGAAGCTTACCTGCCACTTTCATCGTTGTTAAACTGCGTTCTCTTGCTAAACCACAAAAGATATTCTCAACTGTTATAAAAACAACATGGGACTTTTTTGTTGTTCTGTGCTTTTAGTATTTTGATAAAAGTATACAGCTAGAAATAGTATGTTAATTAGAGAATTTACCTACAGCAAATAAAATAATACATATACACATTTTGTTCTACATATGGAGCAGGAATAGACAAGCTATTAGACAAACAAACGGAGGGGCCTGTGGTGCCTTGCCAGATCAAAATTGGTAATGCCTAGGCAACGGTAAAGAGCTGAATTCAGGTGTATCGGCTTTATTATCTATTCCCTCATATTCATTTATCACCTGTGACTTGTCTCACCCTCCCTCTGTGCAGGCTGATTTCCCCTTGGAGCCCTCTTGAGTTTATAGTCTGTTGACTATATCCATAAGGGTTTTCAGCTGAAGACTTAAAAAAAGAGAGAAATGACTGGTATGTACGTAATTATGTTATAACAAAAATTCCAGTGTCCTTAGAAAATTCAGATGATGATGATGATGGTGCACGGAATGAGAAAAGGAAGAGCAATTCTTTCAAAGGATTCCGATAATCTCTCTTACGATATGAAGCTGTCTATAACCTTCTATTCTGCAGTTTATTTCCTGTAGTATCAACAATCACCAAGTTCATTCATAATAGGGAAAAGAAGAGCGTAGGATAAGAAACATCACATTTTTTTATGAGCGACGCGTTTCGTTGTCCATTCATAACAACATTTTCACGATTAAAATTATATAAGTGTGTATAGTCATTGTTGGCTGACAAAACTGAAAGTCATTAATAAAGAAAACTGATACAATCCTTGAAGTTGCTTAGAATAATATATAACACTAATGAGCACGTAAAACAAAGCATTGAACAATTTACAGTAAAAACATGGGAGCATAACCAAAACTGCCTTAAACAGGATATCTCTCTTGAGTTTCAGCATTTTTAGAAAACCCACTTCTACCTGCAGTCATGGATTGAACATCCAGAGTGCTGCATTTTTAAACTTTAGAATGAAAATATTAAGTTTTATTACATAGAGCCTACCCTCTCTGCAGCTGTTGGCAGTCATTTGACTCAGAAACAAATTCCCTCAAATTGTTTTCAAAAATATCTCTAATCCTAATATATAAAAAAATAAAGCAATTCTTGAATAAAATTCTCAATCAGAAAAAAAACTCCTTTTGCGAAACTTATATTGGCCAGTCTAAGAGGTCAGTCCAGACAAGATCTTCTGAGTACGATGGCGAATCATGGCATTTCTCCCAGAAATGGTTGCTCGCCGGCAAGCCAACAATTCGTCTATATTACAGAATATAGAGGAACGTAACGAAGGTAAAACGTTCGAAAATTTTAGCCCTCTTGTTACTTTCACTGAAGAGTTCTTGTTGAGAATCTCTGAGTCGAGCGAAATATTTTTTAGAAAACGAAATCTTAACGTCCACAAGTCATCATATCCCCTGATTTATTGTAAATTGTTGTTTCCTTTTACTCATTAAGTAATTTTATATATTATTCTAATTAACTTGAAAAAATTCCTTGTAGTCATCTACAGAAAATTATTCAGTTGTACGTGAGAGTAATGATTGCAATTCTTCTGTATATGAAAATTGCAAAGTCTCTTGCAGGCGTGAAAATGCCTCTATGAAGGAAGAACAAAACGAGTCGCTCATAAACTGATGTGTTTCTTAAACAGCGCTCTTGATTTCCAGGACCATCATACACTTTTCATCTCTCCTGCATGGAATTGTGACAATTACAAACCCCAGAACTAATTGCATAGATATATATATATATATATATATATATATATATATATATATATATATATATATATATATATATATATATATATATATATATATATATATATATGTATATAATTATAATCACTTTTGTACGTGATTCATTTATCAAACATTACCACAAGTGAAAAATAACAGACCAGGTGTAGGTCCTGACCGGACTTTACTTCCAAGACATTTATTTATATATATATATATATATATATATATATATATATATATATATATATATATATAAATATAAAAATACCGTATCATTAGCTACTCGATTTGTCAATAGAAGGATCACAGTAATACTCTTGTTTAGAAAGACGAAATGTATCTGTAAAAATATTTACAGGGCTTAAGCTCTGTATTTATACAAACACGTTTCGTCTTTCTATATATATATATATATATATATATATATATATATATATATATATATATATATATATATATATGTGTGTGTGTGTGTGTGTGTGTGTGTGTATGTATGTATGTTTATATTATACATATATATATATATATATATATATATATATATATGTATATATATGTATGATATGTATATATATGTATATTATATATATAAATATATATATATAAATATATATATATATATATATATATATATATACATATATACTGATGTGTACTCGAGTACTTGTCCGAATTGTTTTCAAAACTCGAGTGGATGGTACTTAAAGTTCGGCAGGTAAGCCACTCCGAAATGCACTTATCCGTCTGCTCTTCGTATTCACAAGCTAAAGATAACAGCTCTTATACGACAAGGAGCTTGTCATTCTTAGAGGGAAAAAAAAAGTTTTAATTTTTGAGATTCTAAATGCTTTACGCAACTACAGATGAAGTAAAATGTTCACTATCTTCTCGCCCAATAGTTAGATATCCCATTATAAGTTTCGAAACTCACTTTGTGAATAAGTTAAATTCAGTCAGTATTATCCAACTACGTGGAACATTGCAGCTATAATATTTTCGCAATTTCTGAACAGCACTGTTGATTTGTTTATCTTGAGGCTTTAGAATAGTTGCAACCTCCGTATGAATCCCCCAAGTCATTGATAACGATTACTGATCACTTTCCAACAATAATGACGAACTTAGAATGTGAGATAAACAATTACCTTCAGCATACTGAAGAGGACTGAAAGGTATTAACATCATTCGCGATTGAACGAAGACCCTCCAACTCCCTGGTAAACTAGAGAAATGGCTCATTAAAAAATGTAAAAACCCTAGATTTCAACATATGAGCAAAAGAATCAGTTTATTTATAAAAGATGTAACAAACTGAAACGAACGCTGTCATCCAAGGAGATAAATCCCACTTTTTCGTTTGTTGTTATTTATTTCCAATGGAAGGCATAAATGAGTCTTTATCCTTTTTACATAATAATTATTGAAACTCACACGCACGCGCGCGTGCCTCGTGCTTTCCTTCTTCTAAAGTGGATCGCCAGAATGTGACATTACTCACATTACTCAGAGACTGGTATCCTTTCAGATGGTAATTTCGAAAAAATGCAGTGCTCCCTGCAAGGGGTATTTGAGATTGGGAAGTACAATTATTTTCCTTATATTTAACCTAGCCACTGTTTGTCAACTTCATGGTTAGGTCCAGTGCTATCTCCTGCTCATTGCTAGAGCTTGATTAGTCTAGACTGGCCAAATTTAAAGAATCTTTACCTTGAGAATTGTATTAAGCTGTATATTTTATCTTGATCCTTTTTTTGCGAGATGTTAATGACTGGGGACTGCTATCTAATTCCGACATAGCTACAGGTGATTCACAGCAAGTGATATTAAGCCGAAAGTATAAGCGAAGAAATGAAAACTATTATGTGATACACTCTGAGGCTTAAGTTCGCTTCCCTTAAGAACGTTTCCATTGACCCGAGAGTGAGAAAAAAGTTTGAAGCAATTATAGTTACATAAGTGCAAAGCATTCTGTTAAAAAGATTGTTTGCCGTTATATATGGGGTTTTAATGTATTACCTGTTTGCAGAATAGCCATAGCTCCTGAGATGTAAAGGCTTTTGAAAGTCCCTACTTAACGTAATTATGAATGTAAATTTGTCGCAACTCTGAACTTGTGATGTCTATAAAGAATGAAAAAAAGTATAAACACTAATGAAACGTACTACTGAAACTCTCTGTCTCTCTCTCTCTCTCTCTCTCTCTCTCTCTATATATATATATATATATATATATATATATATATATATATATATATCCTCATATATATATATTAGTCCTCATAGGTGCTAATCCTCGATGAGATAGGCACAGTAGTATGGAAGAACGTGGCGCATTACATGGCTTCTTTATTCACTAGCGACGTTTCGAGACAAAGTCCCATCTTCAGGCTAAAAGCAGAAAATAAATATAACATTACTCCAAAACACGTTTAAAAAAGGAAGCGTAAAACGTAAGAGTAAAATTATAAAAAGTTAAAACACTTCTAAGTAAAATTGCGAATTAAAAATCTCAAAGAATGAGGAAAACACCTTGCTCGAGAGGAGTCCTGCCGGCCTGTGTCAGGACGGTGGAAAAGGCAAGAAGTGCAAAGAACACAGTGGCGTGGCTTTATACTCAGTAACCTTGAAGTTGTTATAATTTATGTCTGTCTTACAGATTCTGCCGTGATTCCTGATATTTGATTGTTCTGGGCTGGATGTACATTTCTTCATTGGAGGGGTGGGTAGAGCTCTCGGCTAGCACGCTGTTGTCCCAGCGTTCGACTCTCCGACAGGCCAGTGAAGAATTAGAGGAATTTATTTCTGGTAATAGAAATTCATTTCTCGTCATAATGTGGTTCGGATTCCACAATAAGCTGTAGGTCCCGTTGCTAGGTAAGCAGTTGGTTCTTAGCCACGTAAAATGAGTCTAATCCTTCGGGCCAGCCCTAGGAGAGCTGTTAATCAGCTCAGTGGTCTGGTTAAACTAAGATATACTTAATTTCTGGGCTGGATAATTTGCTGCCCGTTCGGTAACTTACAGTATACTTTTTTAGCATTTCATCTCACCTTGACCAACCCGCGCCTACTCCCTATGATTATTACATCAGCAGCAATCAAATAAATCCACTGCCCCAGATTGCAAGAAAGGAGGCCAACTTCTCTTTGTGTTTTAGGATTCCACCGACAGTTCAAGGATTCACACAAGTGAATCTGGCATCAACTGCTGGATAGTGTTGGTTTAAAATTTTCTTAAGAAAGGGTAAAAATTTCCTATCATGTATGTACGGTAATTTCACGTAATTATCTTAGTTTCTGCGCTAAATGCACTGCGCCAGGTGGATGAAAACGTTATTGATAGTTTTCTTGACATTTAAAAAAAAATAGGTGTGATGGATAACAGTTGGTAATAAAAAATCCCTCAAGAAATGTTATTTCATCGTGGAATAATTTCCAGCTCGGTGTTAGATTTATAGCCCTGCGAAGGAGTGTAGATAAAACATTTAGTTTAAAATGATGAAAACGAAAACTGTAAAAATTCAGGCCAAGGCCGGTAAAAGTAGGTTTCCTGTGGATGCCCATGTTAAAATAGTCAACTTTACGAAATACCACTGTATCTAAAAAGACTAACAGTCCATTTTCTTCTAATTGGCAGGTCAATTTAATATTTTGATGTTTAGAGTTAGCATATAGTAAAAAGGACTCTCTATGATGCCTCTCTTTAGACAAAACAAAAGTGTTATCTACAGTCCTCCGATAAAAAAAGTCGTTTAAAAGATGAAGGCAATAATTTGTCCAGCAGTTCCTTTCCAGTTTGAACATAACAACATCGGCGATTGTGCAGCTTAGAGGGTTGCCCATACCCACACCCTATATTTGCAAATAAACATACCCATTAAAAATGAAAGCAGTGTCCCGCACTGCTAATTCTAACAATTTTCTAAAATCATCACGTTTTAAGCCATTAAAAATGGTATCGACTTCTGTAAAAATAGTAGCTAAAATGGAGCAAATAGTTTCCTCCACGGGTATATTAGTGAACAGTGCTTCAGTATCGAATCTTGCCATGGTTAGGTCAGAGTCCTGGCATAAAATACTGTTCTTAAAACCAAGAGAGTTCGTTAGATTGTATTCATTTTTAAAAAGATTCTCTAGTAGAGTTGTCAAGAATTTACCTATTTTATAACCCGGTATAGTGTAGGATGAAAGGATGGGTCTCAAAGGGATGCCCTTCTTGTGTATTTTTGGTAAGCCATACGTAACACCCATTGAGGAACCTGTTACGTAAAGATTTTCGTCGGTTGTTCGGTCTATCGTTTTAGTGTCTTTCAAAGTTTTCAAGAACCGGCTTATTCTGTCCTCGTTTCTGAAAATTAGTTTGTAGTCGATGTCACCCCATTTCTAACTTGGTAGCATCTTTTAGAATTGTTTCCATTTTGTGATTATATTCTAAAGGATGCTACCAAGTCTAGAAACATGAGTGACATCGACACACACACACACACACACACACACACACACACACACACACACACACACATATATATATATATATATATATATATATATATATATATATATATATAGATAGATAGATAGATAGATATATAGATAGATAGATAGATAGATAGATAGATAGATAGATAGATAGATAGATAGATAGACGGAATTCTAAAATAAGTATAAAAACGCGTTAGTCCTTTTCTTAGCACAACGTAATTGCACCTGAAATAAAAATATTTTCCTATATAAAAAGGCTTTATATTAACTTTGTTACTACTGAAATTTTTTATTTATAATTCACGCTCTGGTTTTAACACGATTCCACTACATACAGCGGTGAACATGATCGCTGTTACTCTCAGAAGGAAGTAAATTCTCTTACTGTTTTAACACGACTGGTCTCACTGATAACAATTTAATGCTTCTGACACCCTGTAAATATTCATGTTTTCCATCGTTTACACGTCTGCATTTTAGTCTGGTGTTAAGAGCACAATTTATCTTTCCGTTACGCAGTTTATTTCATATCTGAATTTGGATTTCATCACAGCTTATGTGAAAAAGGTCTTGCAAATATTTAGATAAATAAATTTCTGAGCATGCTATGGTCTCTCCCTTTGATATATAGCAAGCATTGTAATACTGGGAATCACTGCAGCATGGTGCCACCCAGTCCTCTTCTATACACGATAGAATTATGTGGTGACAATAAATATGGGCATGTTAACAAGGCTCCACTGTGTCAAGAGGATTTCACAATGCAATTGTTCCCCGATTGATGATTTTACCCGAGTCGAAAATTCACCTAATATTTATTTATGAACGAAGTTCGCGCGAAATCAATAGATTATATATCCAATGGTACTAAAAACCAATGATTGAAAGCACAGTTGTTGCATGTTCTTACAATACCAAATTAGTTAGTGTTTCTGTATGCAAAATATCTGAGCGTTACAGTTGCTTTCCTCTGATCATGGGATTGAAGGTCCCTTCAAGAACTGCGAGTTTGTTTATCCCCTCGATCGGAGAGATGGTCGACTCAAAATGATTCATTGGAACGCAGCCTTTTTTATCGTTTTGAGGTAACTATATTTAATGGAAAATTAGGATTCCCTTTGTAGTATGTGCGTATTTACGAGAGAATTCCGCTGTGAGCGGAGATTATGAAATTAGGAGTCATTGATTTCCAGTAGTCTTTCATCTCATTCACTTCAGAAATATGGGCTCTCTGTTCCCTCCTCTTTTTCTGATCCTTTAATTAGTCTCTAAAGGCAAGTATATGTTTACTTCTAGAGGAAATTCATCACCGTCATTATAGTCTTCTCTCTCTCTCTCTCTCTCTCTCTCTCTCTCTCTCTCTCTCTCTCTCTCAGGCTGACATACCTTTGGACTTCTTCCTATCTCAGAGCTCTGTCCGCGTGTGTGTGGGCGTGGGTGTGCCTTTCTTTAAATCGCACTGACTTAGTCCGCTTCCATTCACCAAACGCGCCCAGTCAGCCATGGCCTTGAGGCCTAAATCATGTAAGTCCGACTGGTTATCCTTTTTGGAAGAATACTGCCACCAAATGACCAATTACAAGGCATTTCAAAAATTCAATCCAATGAATAAAAATGAAATCAATGGCCAACATGTTAACTAGGACGAAGTGGCAAGGAGAATAAGAAAAGTGCGATTAATGGAAAAGTGGCTTTGCATTTTACAATTATTCTCTTTTTCACCGAAATCTATGAAGCAATGAGGACTTACGGAAGCGTATATGCACTGGAAAGAAGACAAGAAGAAAGGAGAAAAATCCAGCTGACTGGATATGTCAGTCCAAATGTGGAACGAGTGCTGCATCACGATTTTTCTACTTTGGCTCAATAATCTTCTCGGCAAATGAATCATAAAATTTGAATTCATATCTTCATCACGCTTGCGCACTGCAATAACTTTTTCCTGATATTTTTTTCAAAATTTATACGAGTTATTCCCCCAGGGGATTAGTGCCATCAGATCATCTTTTGTGGTGCACTGTAGTCATTCCGAAAGTTTTTTTCAGCATCCCTTCGGCCCATAGCTGCACCCGCTTTTTAGCCTTTTACTTTATCCTACATTCCGCTCCCTTTCTTCCATCTTGCGGACCAACTATGCCATCTCCCTCTTTTCATTGTCTTAGGCAGTGAATAGTTGAAATTGCCCCAAAACTTGCCTTTGTATCCTAATTTTCAAAAGTCGTACGTCTAAGCGAGTAAAGGAACATATTTTGTGATGCACTTAATGTAACACAAACAAGGAATGATGGTTAGCGAAAGGCTGATGAAGTCTAAATAAACATCTGGACCTTGTTAAAGAGCTGATCTATGAAAGGTCATTTTCTTAAAAGTGTAAGTATAAGCTATAAGAATAATGTGCTTAACTTACGCCACACTTGACGGAAGAAATTTTGTATAATTAGGTTTTAAACTGGCGTAGGGACGTTCAAAAACGCTTTTACTATTATCATTATTATCATTAATATTATTATTTCCAGGAAAAGCTAGGTATCGATGATAACGTACTTTGAAGGACTGGCTAGGCCTTTGGCATGGACTCCGTAGTGTGACGCAATGGGTGGAGGAACAAAAGAGGGGTCTTCTTATTGCTGTTTTCCAGGGTTGTGACAGGAGAGTGGTAGGAATACTAGATTTTTTGCCGATTGGCAATATTTTAGAAGACAACCGCAGGAGTAACATCTTGGGTAATCTCAAGAACATCATGAGGTGGAACCAGTCAAAAGAAGGATGTTTTGACTCTTTATTTATATGTATGTCTTACAGGTTTAGTCAGAGAGAAGATGTAGCTTGGCTGGGTCAGGAACTTCTGGGCAGAACCTGAACGGAATAAGAGCCACTTCAGGTGTTTCATGATGAATAATGTTAATCGAGTCTAACCGGCAAGCTCGTATTTCCTGTTATGCCTTCTAGCTCTATTCTTTCTTTGGTTTCTGTTCTAATTCTGCTGAATGAGGCCTGTATAGCCTGTGCTCCTGTATCTTAATGGGTTTATAGTTATTTCCGGGTTAATTAAATGTACATGTTACTCAGTCATTGTTCCCTCGTTCAATTGCAGCACTGCTTCTGGTAGCTAGAAAATGCAGTAACTTGAGATTACTAGAAAGACTCAGACCATTTCTTTATTGTGAATACGAAAGATACGGGCTTACCTTCATACTGCCTTGCGATACATTGTCAGCCTACATAGTGCTGAACCTTATACGTTGCTTCTGAGGCAATTCTTCAATCATTAGGTTTTCATAGCCAAAAATCATCAGAATCTGACAGATAGGATCAGTTTTCTTAGCCACAACCTTACAGGTATTAAGTGAACACAAACTGGATAACAAATTACTTGTTAGATTCATAAATTCGCCCTTGGCAATTGGCCACCTTATCCATTTCGGAGAGGGAGCCCGGATTTTTAGAGGAAAGACATGTGGGGTTATTGTCTGTCTTATGTTAGACTTAAAATTAGCTCTAATAACCAAAATAATAGTTTCCATCTCTTCTCTCTTTTTCTTTAAAAATTAGTATCGTCCATTTCAGTGATCATATATATTTTAAAACTAACCGATTACAGCTACCGTTACCAATGTCAGGCTATAATAATTGAATGTTTAATTGAAACAAACAGATTGACGCTGATGTTCTCTTTGTTTTTCAAGGACTGCGTACTTTACAATACAGGTAGAGATAAAAAAAACATTCCAGAGAAAAAAATTTCAGTCAAAGCACTTTCTGCAGGAGAAATGGCCCAAGTCATGTGATGTCCGAGGCTACTGGCACTCAAATTCTGCAGAACGGCAATGTCACATCACGGTGAGAGCAGTTATAACGATAACAGACCAGTATCGAATTTTGAAACTTGAAAATAACCACAAATTGGAGAACAAATCCTTTTAAGAAATCCATATGTAGCTTCGGAGTGTCAAGCTCCCTCTTCAGTAAGGAAGCAATGAAACCCAACTACAGTCCATTATAAGTGAAGTTAACATTGAAAGGAAGAAAAAATAATAAAATAATACATGAAATATCAGTAACTAATAAAACAGGCTAAGTTTAGGGTAAAAGCGCTGTCACTACCTAAACAGGACATTCAAGAAGTAATCTGTCAAGTAAAGCACCAGTTTTTGGGGAGTAACCAAAATAGACAACAACGTAAAAATGTACAAATAAGTGTTTGGGTCATAACAATGAATTTCTAAATTTTTATGAATTAGCTATAAATTATGAACACGGTAAAAAATTGAATAGGGGTCAAAAATTAACATTATATATGAATAAAGACAATACACAATGTTAAGTACACATACCTACACGCATATACATAAGTATATAAAAATACAAAAGCTATCAGTAAAGCAGTTACAAATGCATCCCGTAATAAAAGAAACAGATGTTTCTACCGGGAAAGCATATTTTCCTGAAGTCAATTTAAAGGCCACTTGACATTTCTTTTCATGTTTTAAGGAGTATATGCATTGGAACTTCATCGACCTTACTACTATTATTTACGGCTGTTTTCACCTCCCAGCTATCTATCTTCACTGCAAACTCTCTGTTTACTTCTTCCTACTTGAAATGGTTGGGAGACAAATGAAATAGCAGAGAGGCAAAAGCTTCTTTGAGTGTAGGTGAAACTGCTTTTGGTGCCCTTAACAAGCTTCGGGCGCTACCTCACTGATAACCACATGGAACAAGTTTAAAAAAAATACTCCCAGCCAATGCTGCATCGCGTAGTCTCAGAAAATGTGATTGAGATTGGTCCTTTCAGCACTGCGTTGCAACTTCTAAAACCAACACTCATACCATTACCTTCACAAGGCCATTTACAATTTCACAAACTACCAACCATGGCATCCACTGCATCATTAATGTGACCTCTATATTGTGGAAATGTCGGCATAAATCTAAAATGCAATTTTTGTTTTTAAGAATCCTTTTCTTTTCCTTGAAACTTCATCCTAGATTTGCACAAACAATCACGGAGCAAGATACTCGTGCAATACGTGGAAGAGGCAGAGAAAGTAAAGCATTTCCTTTGATCAACCGCTGCCTTTAACAAACTGGCCAGACCTAAATCGGCTCTTAAACAATGCCCCGTTATTCACTTAGAATTTTCACTTTCTTGATTACTTACTAAGCATAAAGACTGACAAATTGCAATATTATAAGCTTTATCTAGGATATTTATGTATATTGTGCTCTTGTGTGTATTTCTGGGCACATATGGGTATTTATGTATATTGTAAGTAAGTATAGCTTAGTTTTGCAGACCACTGGGCTGATTAACAGCTCTCCTAGTGTTATTTTACGTATTGGTTACTGCTTATTGTGCACATATAGGAGAAATGAATTTCTATCACCAGAAATTTAACTCTTCATCAGCCGGCGGCGGAATCGAACCCCGGCCCATCGAATGACGGTCTGAAGCTCAACCAACTCGGCCAACAAAGGGCTATGACTATTTAAGAGGAAAGGCTTATACATACATACATACACACACGTATCTTTATATATACACATATACAGAGTGTGTGATTATGTACATATATAAAGTTGTATAAATAGATCGATATATATGTATATATACAATCTACTGCCCAATTTTACCAGATTTATATGTCTACAATTCTACAATAGCCTTAACGTACTCGATTTGTTCACACTTTTTTGATATGCTTGTCACAATAAAATCTTGCATCCGAAAAGAACAGATAAATAGTGGTTCAGCTTTAACTAATCCCAATCTAATGAGCTTTAATTCGACTCTACTCATTAGTTCATTTCGGATTCAAGGCTTGTAGTGACAAGTGTATCCAAAAAATCTAGTAGGTCAGAGGTCACGGAAGCCATAACAATTACATACATACTGTACAGTGCAGTTACACACACACACACACACACACACACATACATATATATATATATATATATATATATATATATATATATATATATATATATATATATATATGTATATATATTCATAACAGATCAGTATCGACCTTTGATATTCATAACAGATCAGTATCGACCTTTGAAAAAAAAAACTCAAATTGGAAAAAAACAAATATATTCAGAGCATATACAGTACAGTTTCGGAGACATTCAAAGCCAACCGTTGGGTTTTAATGTCTCTGAAGAGGAGCATGGCACTCCCAAACTGTATATACATATATATATATATATATATATATATATATATATATATATATATATATATATATATATATATATATATATATATGTATATACATGTATATATATATATATGAATTTTCATCACGTCACCGTGATTTATATACAACCATTAAGCAACAAATATAGTTAGATAACCAATTCACACTACTTCGGGAATATCACCGAAGGGGAATTATAAGTAATAAATGAATTGGTACCTAAGTGTCTCGAACACCCGACAGTACACCTCCAACGGCTCTAGTCGTTCAAACCACTGAGCTATTAATGGTTTGAACGTACGTCCCCTTCGGTGATATTCCCAAGTAGTGTGAATTGCATACTAAATTACATTTGTAGCTTAATGATATTATATATATATATATATATATATATATATATATATATATATATATATATATATATATATATATATATGTGTGTGTGTGTGTGTGTGTGTTTGTGTATACATACATACACACACACATATATATATATATATATATATATATATATATATATATATATATATATATATATATATATATATATATATATATATATATATATATAATATATATATATATATATATATATATATATATATATATATATATATATATATATATATATTATGTGTGTGTTTGCGTGTATATGTGTGTTCATGTTTGTGCATAGCTCTGCATTAGACACTCATTAATTTTTTTTTGTTTTTAAGAGATTGTAGATGTTCATGTGCCTTTACAAAGCGATGAGCCTACTGTATTTTGCCTGCCTACTATTTCCATCCATCTCGATCATCATTTTCCAGTTTGTGTTCTTTAGCAGCTGTACAGGACTTTCAAAAGTCATATTTTTTTCTGTTCTACGATATTAAGGCAAGTTTTTGCAAGATATTCATTCATTTGAACTCATTTACATTTTCATGTTGATATGCCCTAAAAAGAGTAATAACCAGTTTGCTTTTACCTGTATCTTTTTTCATAATTGCGAGATATCGCCGTGAAAATAGAATCTTCGTTGTAAATAGACTTAATATACAACTTTCATATTCTTCTAATGTTCTCTTCAGAAATTTAGACAAATTTTCTATTCAGAATATCCATAACGTCTCCTTATGTTCCTTCTTTTGTCTGATGATTTCAAGGTTCTTTCTGATAAAATATTAGATATACCTATATATATATATATATATATATATATATATATATATATATATATATATATATATATATATATATATATATATATATATATATATATTTATATATATATATATATATATATATATATATATATATATTTATATTTATATATATATATATATGTGTGTATATATATATATAATATATATATACATACATTCTATTTTGCTTCATATTTAAGGAGAATTCTTATGCAGGTGTGTCATGCTGTTTTCAGATAATTTAGTCCTTTTCCTGTTGTGTGCCTTCCTAGTCTACTTTCAAGGTAAATAATTCAGGAATTTTGATCCATTTTATGGTTTCCTCTTATTTCATAAATCTTGCAGCTGAGCTTGCCATTTCTGCGGCTATTTCGTTTTCCATCCAGCTATTACATAACCATTTGAATCAAGCGAGGTAACTGTTTGTATGGTAGAAACCAGAGGTCCACAAAAGGTTTCTTGTCCCCTTCACTAAGAAAATTGCCTTGAACTTTGAAAAACAAGTTGTCAGTCTTAATATTCCTCTTCCTCCTCATCAGCATAATAATAATAATAGTAATAATAATAATAATAATAATAATAATAATAATAATTATTATTATTATTATTATTATTATTATTATTATTATTATTATTATTATTATTATTGTGCATAAAGTCTCATAAAAAATCAAAAGACCAAAAACTGGTCTAGTATTTGAAACAGGGAGTGGAGAGAAAAACCGGAATGAAACTAAATACAGGCAGAAGAGAGGCAATCTATCAATAGCTGATCCTATTTATTTTCTTCTCGTCCCTCTTCTGGTGTTCAGTTTTCATTTTGTTTTAAGTATTGTCATCTCTCTCTCTCTCTCTCTCTCTCTCTCTCTCTCTCTCTCTCTCTCTCTCTCTCTCTGCGATTGATAGTTCGTTTAGAATATGTTCTTTTCCACCTGATGGTTTCCATCCCTCGTCTTCTGAAATCACTTAAATCATCCGAAGTGTTAATTCATAGCATAGTTTTGGATGTATTTTTCCGGAATGTCTGTTGTAAAACTTAATATTCTCAAGAGCTGTGCGTCCATGAAGAACCTGTTTATGAATTGTAGAGGAGTGACTTCAATAAGCGACGCTAATAGTGGACCAGAGTAAGACTGCCAAAGAGGGCACAAAGCAAAATGACGTCCTTTGTATGGGAGCCACGTAGGGTTATTGAAGCGACCGGACTTTGAAGCTGCTGGTATTTTGTATGGTGAGGTGTGGATTTCGCAGCACTGTCTTTTAATGAAGACTTGTGTTTAACTGTTAAAAATACTTTCGTACAAATAATGACGGATAAAAATACAAAGAAGTCAACAAAAGAGAATTATAACGTCCATGTAACGAAAGCAATCCTTAATTTAAACATGTAAAAATGCGCCGAAGTTTCTTCAGCTCAATCTAGTTTTCTGTGCAGCCGCTACAGCGTATAATCATGGCCACCGAAAATGGACCTATCTTTCGGTGGTCTCGGTATAATGCTATACGAGCACGGCCCATGAAACTTTAATCACGACCCGGTGGTGGCCTATCCTATATCGTTGCCAGAAGCACGATTATGGCTAACTTTAACCTTAAATAAAATAAAAACTACTGCGGCCAGAGGGCTGCAATTTGGTATGTTTGATTATTTGGGGGTGGATGATCAACATAACAATTTGCAGCCCTCTAGCCTCAGTAGTTTTAATATCTGAAGGCGGGCAGAGAAAGTGCGGACAGCAAAAAGTTCGGACGGACAAAGCCCGCACAATAGTTTTCTTTTACAGAAAACTAAAATCATGGAAATAATTGTCTTTACCTGATACATGTTTAAACATATTCTACTTTTTATTATTGTTTACTTTTGTTGTTGTTTATGAATTTTATTTGTGTCTGAAGATAGCGGCAGTTTGAACATATGTCAGGTGAGACTAATTTAACCTTTTCCTCCCAGCAGCGTCTGACAAGAAAAGTTTTAAACCTAGCGATACACAAACAGCGTACCTCCTTGTTTATCATTTTGCGTTCGAGCGTTCTTAATACTTTTCCCTCCATGCTTCTTGACTTATGAGCGTTTTCAATACGCTTGGCGACTGGCCTATTCCATTGATGTTTATTCGACCCGTCCTCCATTGAAAACTTCTATTTAGCTTTTTTAAACAATGAAAATGAGGCGTTAACTTACGTTAATAAAAGAGGCCCTCGTGGTGCTGAAATTAACAGATTTCGAGTTGCTATATATGAGCACTTGGGCAAGCCAAGTGTTGGACTGGCGAAGTGGGCCAAGAACATGATAAATGAAGCGACGAATGGACAGGCTGCTTCTGTATCAACCGAGAGTCTTTAGTTGGTGTTCTTATCCCCTGTTCATTAAGGGGGTGTTGAGGGCAGCAGAGGAGGAGACCATTGCTCGTTGTAACAATAAATGGCCATGAAGCGAAAAAGAAGAAAAAAATTACATATAATAAAAGACATCTTTTTGCTCTGTTCTGTCTGCCCGTTTATTTTGCCTACGTCTTAAACTACCAGGACGGCATTCTCTTCAGACACTACGTCCTCATTTGCAATTTTTATACTAAACCTCATGTGCTCATTACCCTTTCTCGCCGAATTTTTCTCGCAGAAGAGTGACTGCTTTTCTTCCTAAATTATTTACTCAGATTAACCTTTGCCTGTTGTCTTCTACTAGTCTTCTTGTATCATTAGCTCTACAGTTGACTACTTGTGCGCGATTTCTCTCCTGTCATTCGACTCCACTTGAAACACTCCTTTTCTTTCATTCATGTCATTCTACTACTGATACCGTGTAGTTCCACTTTTGCTTCAATTTTGCTTCAACCAGATAATGGTTCATCTCATTTTGTATCCATCAATTGCTCATCTATCGACTCTGATAGTACATAACCTAATACACTTTTTCCAACATTTCTATTTGGCAAGTATATTTGTAAATATTCTTATTTGATGCCGTGCATTTATTCCCAACACGCAAGGACCTTTCATAACACAATTCAACAAGGCTCTCTCCATTCTCTTTTACAACAGCATTCCTTGCCTGCTAACTGCAGCATCTCTCTCTCTCTCTCTCTCTCTCTCTCTCTCTCTCTCTCTCTCTCTCTCTCTCTCTCTCATTCAGTTGCCTTTGCGTGCAGATCGCTTGACTTAATCAGAAACTTTATTTTTAGCTCTAACATTTTTCTGTTCTTCATCCATATATATTACTGTCATGGGGCGTTCTTTCTTTACGCTTAGTTTGACCAACCTAAGCTGAATGAACATATTTGTTCACTGTCACCCATCCCCAGAGTGTGCTTGGCCAAACCAGTGGTGGCCCACTTCTCTCAGTCAACTCAGAGACAATAATCACTCTGTGTCCTTCTCGGCCCTGAACATTCTCCTCATGAACTCTCGCTCTCTCCCCTTAACAATTCAACAGTCATGTACCATATTCATACATATTCAAAACCCCAAGGTTTTACATTTTCATTGCCTGACCTTCACTCCACGCAGAGCAGCATTTTACAGAATTACAATTATAATTACCCTTGCCATTAAGACAAGGTTCTCATCCTCTATGTAGATATAAACTTACCTTTGTTATGGGATGCTGCGGACCTCTTACTGAACCGTAGAAGGAGTGGAGATAGACTATAATGCTCAGTATCATTTTAATTAATTTGGTATCATTCTTACTACAGTTATCATCTTCTTACTGTCTTTTATCTCCCTAGCATCTGCATTCTTTATTTGCATGTGATCCTAAGCCGAAGCAGAGTTTATCATTATTAATATCTATCTATGTCGTAAAGCATTTTTTCTGGTGTTTTATTGCCTTCACTTTACTCTCTTTGTTCCCTATAATTATCCTGATCGCGGTGAAATTTGTAAACTAGATGTCTCCTGGGTTTGAGATTCTATTTCCCCAAAGTCAATTTGAAGGTCAAAATATAAAAATATTTTCCCTTATAAATAAGAAACTATGATAGTTAGAGGCCTCTGTTCTTAATCAATGCAGTACCAAAAGTAATGTTTCAAGATTTTTTAACTCTGCCCCATTTTGCAAAGTCACAGATTATTTCAAAGGACTGCAATTAGATTAACTCCCATATTAATGAAACCAGAGGGGCACTTATGGTTAGTATCTTCCTATAGTACTTCTGACCTTGGCCTATTTTTCAAAGCAATCTTGTATTTAAAATCAACGTTTTATTTTCCTCTGATTTTGATAAAACATTATAACCAAGTACCATGGACGATGCTAATTACTGGATAGGGCATTAATTTTGCCGTAGCTTTTTCCTTTTTTTCTTACACTGAACGTAATTATTGATTTTTTATTTCAGTGAATATGATTTAACTGAAAGAAGCATCTATTTAAGAAAATAATATTCATAATCGCACTGTCTTTATTATTCTACTTTTCTCTGGTTTTGATGGAACGTGTCTAAGAATGTCCCCGGAGGTGAATGAATATTTCCCCTGAATCATTTTTCTCTAGGTCATGGATCCAATGAAAAGTCAACATTTCATTATCTTTGATTACGAAGAAATTTAGTATTAATTTACTGTGTGAGTTGGTAACTATTTTCCCTCAGTAATCTTCACCTCGATCCTTTTCTACGATCAGTTTAAAGTCACGTGTTGCAATGGACTCATTTAGGATTATGTAATGTTTGTACTGAATGACAGCATCTGTTCTTTAGAACTGCAAGTCGGAACCTAGTTATTACTGTTATAACTCCGTCTTCTCTGAGGCGTCATATTTTCTTTACTCAATTCTTGTTCGCATTCCATCATGTCATAAGGTTGTTATGGGTGGTATTATTTCTCTCTCTCTCTCTCTCTCTCTCTCTCTCTCTCTCTCTCTCTCTCTCTCTCTCTCTCTCTCTCTGATTTTGATAAAACTTAAAAGACACTGACAGTACCAAAATTAACATTGTGCTACTTGGCACCTCTTTCGATAAGCTACAGTTCTCATTCCATTGCTACTTACGGCTACGATAATTTCCAGATTTTTTAACATCATTTTATGTTAAAAATATGTTAATGTGTTTCTGTATTTAAATACCATATCTAAGTAATATATAACTGAATTAAAGCAAAAGAGGGTCCTAGAACAAAAATCTTTTTTACCGAGATCAATATCAGTGTGAAATAGATTATATCCAGTTAACCACATTCAGATATTATAGCCACCGAACAAACATTCTTGTGGAGCTTGTTATGATGTAACGTTTCTTTTAGTCTATGTTTATATATTTCCAGTAAAACAAAGAGAATAAACTGCGATAACTAATATTCTCTCTCTCTCTCTCTCTCTCTCTCTCTCTCTCTCTCTCTCTCTCTCTCTCTCTCTCTCTCTCTCAGTATTTTTTGTATCAACCGTTTATTAATTACACTGTCTAACCTCTCTGACATAAGCCCTACATTTTTATCACAAATATTAATTTCGTGGTTTTAGGACAAAATGACTCTCAGTCAGTTTATCATATGCAATCATATGTCTTTGGTCTTTGTTTTACTCATTCTGTTTAATGATTCGCTGAAGACCTACAGATAACATAGCTTTGTTTATGAGAACTAGTGTGAGGAGCATCCTGAAAGATAAAGAGAGCATAATCTAATATTTTAAGTTAGATTTGTGAATTTTATATTCATGAACGTATTTCAGATCACAGACGTTTTAATACGTTTAAACTGGACATCTAAAGGATTCCTCCGAGAGAGAGAGAGAGAGAGAGAGAGAGAGAGAGAGAGAGAGAGAGAGAGAGAGAGAGAGAGCATGGAAGGAAATCCTTAAGACAGATGAAAGATAAGGACAAACTTAAAGGTTAAAGTGAGAATCATTATTTATGTATTTATTGTAACAAAGCGTTGGTTTCTCAGACATGGCAGTGTGTAGCATCGAGATCTTAGATATAAATACAGCGTAAGGAAAGAGACAGAGAAGTCACAAAGAAGCTTTTGGGGAGGAAGCAGGATGACTGACAAACTGAGACAGATTGATTATGTACCAGTAATCCTCACAGGTTGAAATATACAAAAAAAGAAAGGGACATATATCCCCAGTAAGTTTTAAAGCCAAAATAATTTCCTCCCTCACAGATTTCCTCACATTCATGATGATTTCAAATATTTCAAGCACTTTATTAACTGACGCTTTCCACTTGCCATTTTTAAAAATAAAATTTAAAATAACTGACATTGACTATTTATTTGAAAGACGTTTTCTGAAAAGCATTTCAAAACATTCCAGCCGAAGGCTCAGCGGTGGTTGCTAATTACTTTCTCGATATATTTCTTACTATTCCCTTATGCCAGGTCACAGGTGAATTTCTGGACCCAAATTTTAACTCATTTTCTGTCAATGTCAAAGGTCTCTGGTCATCAGAACTGTTTCAGGGTACAACATTTGGCCAGTTTTTCAAGGATGATATGAAGATCAGCAGTTTATTTTTCTCTAATTTTGATAAAAACTTGTGGGTAGATACCTAAGAGAGTGAGTATTTTTCCAAAATAATTTCGGGCTTGGCCTTTTTGTCAAGGCCACAGGTAAATTTATTTTTCAGTAACCGAACTTTTCGACATTTTTATTTTCTCTGATTTTGGTGAAACTTTGAATTAAAAGTATTTTAAGATTTGGTGAATAACTTCTTACAAAATTGATTTCACCTTGACATACTTTTCAAGATCACAAATTAACTTAAAGTTCAGAATTGTATTTTCCTCCCATTTTGGTGCAACTTGGCTGGTATAAAATTGCTAGGCTTGATGATAATTTCCCAAATATATTTTTACCCTTACTTACTTTTCAAGGTGACAGGCCACTTCTAAGATCAAAGTTTTGTTTTTCTTTCATGTAAGGTCATTGGAAGATATGCCATTTAAGGATGGTAATTATTTGCCTTTATTTTTTTTTACCCTGACTTATTTTTCAATATCACAGGTCAATTTAAATGCCCACATAGAATTTTTCTGTGCAATACCGATACTGTAATATTTATTAGGTCTCTGGATTCAGAGTTTTGTAAACACTCATAACAATCAGATCCTGAAAATGAAATGTCACCATTATGGAGGGAGAGAATATTTGCTCCCTCCAGTTTTCTAAAGATGATTTGATCATTATCTCCTCCAAAACCCTCTTATTCCTGCAGGTGCCTCTCTTACCTTATACTGTTTTCATAAAATATTCATTTCGATGTATTTGCACAAAAATTAAATTACATCCTACAACGATTACATTTGATATATTACTGCATTATGCAATGTCTGTGTCGAATTGTAGTAACTGTTTGTTTTAACAGATGCAGTTCGTGTCAATTTATTATTATTATTATTATTATTATTATTATTATTATTATTATTATTATTATTATTATTATTATTATTATTATTATTATTATTATTTCCTTTTCCACTTTCAATGAAACGTACAAGAGCTAGGTGATTATTATTTTTCCCTGATATTTTTCACACTTCAGTTTAAATATCTAAATTTTTGTCTTTCTCTAGGTTTGGGAAACTATGATATTTTTATTTTTTAAATTTGACAGTGTTGGCGAAGATACTGATTTAGTCATTTGGAACTTTTTCTGTTTTACAAGGTCACAGGCTAATTTAATTTGATTGTTCTTTGACTTTGAGGAAGCTTGGCAGGAAGGTACCTTCAGTTTTTTTTTTTTTTTATATATTTTCTCAGTTTCAAGCTTAACATTTCTTTTTTCAGATCTTTAAGAAATAATTATTTTCGTAGTATTTTTTACCTTAAACTAGGTTTTCAAGGTCACAAGTAAATTTATAGATTACCTCTCCCAGATATATTTTATCTTGACCTGTTTTTCACAGCCACAGGCCACTTTAAAGGCCAACATTTTATTGTCTTGGTTTTTTTATGTAACTTTGCAGGTAGGTTGATATCTATGGTGCTGTGAATATTATCCCCTGGATATTTTAAACCTTGACTAATATTTCAAAGCTATTTCTCAATTTCAACACCAAAATCTGGCAATTTTTTCTATCAACTCGGTAACTATTATAATTATAGACTTTTGATTTTCAGGATCTGTGTTAAAGTTTGCTACTATTTTGACAGCCAAAATATTCATTTTAGTCTATGACTTCAAAGATGGTTTGATAAGTGGTGGGCTCTAATAATTACGTTCAAGTGTCAAATGGCAGTATTTGTCCGTTAGAACAGATATCGATGAAATCTACCGAATTTTATTAATGCTAAGCATCACCAATGGGTGTAGATAACAGTTTTCATCAACATTATTATCATTGCTATTATTATCCTTTCTTTTTTTTATTACTTTTTTTTCCAAGACATAAAACTTGATAGGAAGGTGCCCCTTTAGCCCCTTGATTATTGAACTTGAATGGTTATGACACTTACCTTACTCTTAAGGTTCGAAAGCGACAAAAATAGAAAAAAAAACATTACAAACTAGGTATGGATACTTCTCTAAATATCGTTATCATTATTTCAGTGTTTTAACATGATTCCCTTTGCCACTCAATATCCAGTTCTATGTCTCCGGGCATCTGCAAGCTCTCAGATTACACAGTGTGTAAATGCCCATTGCCAACGTTTTAGGAGAGACGGTCATACTGGAAATGGCGGTAA